>NW_027064421.1:0-26378 GCF_032884065.1 Artemia franciscana
GCTCTTTTCCTATGGCAAAAGTTTTCGTTTTCGAGGGTAATAGCTACGTATGTTGGAAAAATGAAGATATTAGACTATTTTATAATTGCACATGGTAAAGAATGTGATTAAAGGCTCTTTTCCTATGTCAAAAGTTTTAGTTTTCGAGGGTAATAGCTACGTATGTTGGAAAAATGAAGATATTAGACTATTTTATGATTGCACATGGTAAAGAATGTGATTAAAGGCTCTTTTCCTATGTCAAAAGTTTTAGTTTTCGAGGGTAATAGCTACGTATGTTGAAAAAATGAAGATATTAGACTATTTTATAATTGCAAATGGTAACGAATGTGATTAAAGGCTCTTTTCCTATGTCAAAAGTTTTAGTTTTCGAGGGTAATAGCTACGTATGTTGAAAAAATGAAGATATTAGACTATTTTATGATTGCAAATGGTAAAGAATGTGATTAAAGGCTCTTTTCCTATGTCAAAAGTTTTAGTTTTCGAGGGTAATAGCTACGTATGTTGAAAAAATGAAGATATTAGACTATTTTATAATTGCAAATGATAACGAATGTGATTAAAGGCTCTTTTCCTATGTCAAAAGTTTTAGTTATCGAGGGTAATAGCTACGTATGTTGAAAAAATGAAGATATTAGACTATTTTATAATTGCACATGGTAAAGAATGTGATTAAAGGCTCTTTTCCTATTTCAAAAGTTTAAGTTTTCGAGGGTAATAGCTACGTATGTTGGAAAAATGAAGATATTAGACTATTTTATGATTGCACATGGTAAAGAATGTGCTTAAAGGCTCTTTTCCTATGGCAAAATTTTCATTTTCGAGGGTAATAGCTACGTATGTTGGAAAAATGAAGATATTAGACTATTTTATGATTGCACATGGTAAAGAAAGTGCTTAAAGGCTCTTTTCCTATTTCAGAAGTTTAAGTTTTCGAGGGTAATAGCTACGTATGTTGAAAAAATGAAGATATTAGACTATTTTATAATTGCAAATGATAACGAATGTGATTAAAGGCTCTTTTCCTATGTCAAAAGTTTATATTTTCGAGGGTAATAGCTACGTATGTTGAAAAAATGAAGATATTAGACTATTTTATGATTGCACATGGTAAAGAATGTGATTAAAGGCTCTTTTCCTATTTCAAAAGTTTAAGTTTTCGAGGGTAATAGCTACGTATGTTGGAAAAATGAAGATATTAGATTATTTTATGATTGCACATGGTAAAGAATGTGATTAAAGGCTCATTTCCTATGTCAAAATTTTAGTTTTCGAGTGTAATAGCTACGTATGTTGGAAAAATGAAGATATTAGACTATTTTATGATTGCACATGGTAAAGAAAGTGCTTAAAGGCTCTTTTCCTATTTCAGAAGTTTAAGTTTTCGAGGGTAATAGCTACGTATGTTGGAAAAATGAAGATATTAAACTATTTTATGATTGCACATGGTAAAGAATGTGCTTAAAGGCTCTTTTCCTATGGCAAAAGTTTTCGTTTTCGAGGGTAATAGCTACGTATGTTGGAAAAATGAAGATATTAGACTATTTTATAATTGCACATGGTAAAGAATGTGATTAAAGGCTCTTTTCCTATGTCATAAGTTTTAGTTTTCGAGGGTAATAGCTACGTATGTTGGAAAAATGAAGATATTAGACTATTTTATGATTGCACATGGTAAAGAAAGTGCTTAAAGGCTCTTTTCCTATTTCAAAAGTTTTAGTTTTCGAGGGTAATAGCTACGTATGTTGAAAAAAAGAAAATATTAGACTATTTTATGATTGCAAATGGTAAAGAATGTGATTAAAGGCTCTTTTCCTATTTCAAAAGTTTTCGTTTTCGAGGGTAATAGCTAACGTATGTTGAAAAAATGAAGATATTAGACTATTTTATGATTGCACATGGTAAAGAATGTGATTAAAGGCTCTTTTCCTATGTCAAAAGTTTTACTTTTCGAGGGTAATAGCTACGTATGTTGGAAAAATGAAGATATTAGACTATTTTATGATTGCACATGGTAAAGAAAGGGCTTAAAGGCTCTTTTCCTATTTCAAAAGTTTTAGTTTTCGAGGGTAATAGCTACGTATGTTGAAAAAATGAAGATATTAGACTATTTTATAATTGCAAATGATAACGAATGTGATTAAAGGCTCTTTTCCTATGTCAAAAGTTTTAGTTTTCGAGGGTAATAGCTACGTATGTTGAAAAACTGAAGATATTAGACTATTTTATAATTGCACATGGTAAAGAATGTGATTAAAGGCTCTTTTCCTATTTCAAAAGTTTAAGTTTTCGAGGGTAATAGCTACGTATGTTGGAAAAATGAAGATATTAGACTATTTTATGATTGCACATGGTAAAGAATGTGCTTAAAGGCTCTTTTCCTATGGCAAAATTTTCGTTTTCGAGGGTAATAGCTACGTATGTTGGAAAAATGAAGATATTAGACTATTTTATGATTGCACATGGTAAAGAAAGTGCTTAAAGGCTCTTTTCCTATTTCAAAAGTTTTAGTTTTCGAGGGTAATAGCTACGTATGTTGAAAAAATGAAGATATTAGACTATTTTATAATTGCAAATGATAACGAATGTGATTAAAGGCTCTTTTCCTATGTCAAAAGTTTTAGTTTTCGAGGGTAATAGCTACGTATGTTGAAAAAATGAAGATATTAGACTATTTTATGATTGCACATGGTAAAGAATGTGATTAAAGGCTCTTTTCCTATTTCAAAAGTTTAAGTTTTCGAGGGTAATAGCTACGTATGTTGGAAAAATGAAGATATTAGATTATTTTATGATTGCACATGGTAAAGAATGTGATTAAAGGCTCATTTCCTATGTCAAAATTTAGTTTTCGAGGGTAATAGCTACGTATGTTGGAAAAATGAAGATATTAGACTATTTTATGATTGCACATGGTAAAGAAAGTGCTTAAAGGCTCTTTTCCTATTTCAGAAGTTTAAGTTTTCGAGGGTAATAGCTACGTATGTTGGAAAAATGAAGATATTAAACTATTTTATGATTGCACATGGTAAAGAATGTGCTTAAAGGCTCTTTTCCTATGGCAAAAGTTTTCGTTTTCGAGGGTAATAGCTACGTATGTTGGAAAAATGAAGATATTAGACTATTTTATAATTGCACATGGTAAAGAATGTGATTAAAGGCTCTTTTCCTATGTCAAAAGTTTTAGTTTTCGAGGGTAATAGCTACGTATGTTGGAAAAATGAAGATATTAGACTATTTTATGATTGCACATGGTAAAGAAAGTGCTTAAAGGCTCTTTTCCTATTTCAAAAGTTTTAGTTTTCGAGGGTAATAGCTACGTATGTTGAAAAAAAGAAAATATTAGACTATTTTATGATTGCAAATGGTAAAGAATGTGATTAAAGGCTCTTTTCCTATTTCAAAAGTTTTCGTTTTCGAGGGTAATAGCTAACGTATGTTGAAAAAATGAAGATATTAGACTATTTTATGATTGCACATGGTTAAGAATGTGATTAAAGGCTCTTTTCCTATGTCAAAAGTTTTACTTTTCGAGGGTAATAGCTACGTATGTTGGAAAAATGAAGATATTAGACTATTTTATGATTGCACATGGTAAAGAAAGGGCTTAAAGGCTCTTTTCCTATTTCAAAAGTTTTAGTTTTCGAGGGTAATAGCTACGTATGTTGAAAAAATGAAGATATTAGACTATTTTATGATTGCAAATGGTAAAGAATGTGATTAAAGGCTCTTTTCCTATGTCAAAAGTTTTAGTTTTCGAGGGTAATAGCTACGTATGTTGGAAAAATGAAGATATTAGACTATTTTATGATTGCAAATGGTAAAGAAAGTCCTTAAAGGCTCTTTTCCTATTTCAAAAGTTTTAGTTTTCGAGGGTAAGAGCTACGTATGTTGAAAAAATGAAGATATTAGACTATTTTATGATTGTAAATGGTAAAGAATGTGATTAAAGGCTCTTTTCCTATGTCAAAAGTTTTAGTTTTCGAGAGTAATAGCTACGTATGTTGAAAAAATGAAGATATTAGACTATTTTATAATTGCAAATGGTAACGAATGTGATTAAAGGCTCTTTTCCTATGTCAAAAGTTTTAGTTTTCGAGGGTAATAGCTACGTATGTTGGAAAAATGAAGATATTAGACTATTTTATGATTGCAGATGGTAAAGAAAGTGCTTAAAGGCTCTTTTCCTATTTCAAAAGTTTTAGTTTTCGAGGGTAATAGCTACGTATGTTGAAAAAATGAAGATATTAGACTATTTTATGATTGCACATGGTAAAGAAAGTGCTTAAAGGCTTTTTTCCTATTTCAAAAGTTTTAGTTTTCGAGGGTAATAGCTACTTATGTTGAAAAAATGAAGATATTAGACTATTTTATGATTGCAAATGGTAAAGAATCTGATTAAAGGCTCTTTTCCTATTTCAAAAGTTTTCGTTTTCGAGGGTAATAGCTACGTATGTTGAAAAAATGAAGATGTTAGACTATTTTATGATTGCACATGGTAAAGAATGTGATTAAAGGCTCTTTTCCTATGTCAAAAGTTTTAGTTTTCGAGGGTAATAGCTACGTATGTTGGAAAAATGAAGATATTAGACTATTTTACGATTGCACATGGTAAAGAAAGTGCTTAAAGGCTCTTTTCCTATTTCAAAAGTTTTAGTTTTTGAGGGTAATAGCTACGTATGTTGAAAAAATGAAGATATTAGACTATTTTATGATTGCACATGGTAAAGAATGTGATTAAAGGCTCTTTTCCTATGTCAAAAGTTTTAGTTTTCGAGGGTAATAGCAACGGTTGTTGGAAAAATGAAGATATTAGATTATTTTATGATTGCACATGGTAAAGAAAGTGCTTAAAGGCTCTTTTCCTATTTCAAAAGTTTTAGTTTTCGAGGGTAATAGCTACGTATGTTGAAAAAATGAAGATATTAGACTATTTTATGATTGCAAATGGTAAAGAATGTGATTAAAGGCTCTTTTTCTATGTCAAAAGTTTTGTTTTCGAGGGTAATAGTTACGTATGTTGGAAAAATAAAGTTATTAGACTATTTTATGATTGCACATAGTAAAGAAAGTGCTTAAGGACTCTTTTCCTATTTCAAAAGTTTTAGTTTTCGAGGGTAATAGCTACGTATGTTGAAAAAATGAAGATATTAGACTATTTTATGATTGCAAATGTAAAGAATGTGATTAAAGGCTCTTTTCCTATTTCAAAAGTTTTCGTTTTCGAGGGTAATAGCTACGTATGTTGGAAAAATGAAGATATTAGACTATTTTATGATTGCACATGGTAAAGAATGTGATTAAAGGCTCTTTTCCTTTGTCAAAAGTTTTAGTTTTCGAGGGTAATAGCTACGTATGTTGAAAAAATGAAGATATTAGACTTTTTTATGATTGCAAATGGTAAAGAATGTGATTAAAGGCTCTTTTCCTATGTCAAAAGTTTTAGTTTTCGAGGGTAATAGCTACGTATGTTGAAAAAATGAAGATATTAGACTATTTTATAATTGCAAATGGTAACGAATGTGATTAAAGGCTCTTTTCGTATGTCAAAAGTTTTAGTTTTCGAGGGTAATAGCTACGTATGTTGGAAAAATGAAGATATTAGACTATTTTATGATTGCACATGGTAAAGAAAGTGCTAAAAGGCTCTTTTCCTATTTCAAAAGTTTTAGTTTTCGAGGGTAATAGCTACGTATGTTGGAAAAATGAAGATATTAGACTATTTTATGATTGCAAATGGTAAAGAATGTGATTAAAGGCTCTTTTCCTATGTCAAAAGTTTTAGTTTTCGAGGGTAATAGCTACGTATGTTGAAAAAATGAAGATATTAGACTATTTTATAATTGCAAATGGTAACGAATGTGATTAAAGGCTCTTTTCCTAAGTCAAAAGTTTTAGTTTTCGAGGGTAATAGCTATGTATGTTGAAAAAATGAAGATATTAGACTATTTTATAATTGCAAATGGTAACGAATGTGATTAAAGGCTCTTTTCCTATGTCAAAAGTTTTAGTTTTCGAGGGTAATAGCTACGTATGTTGGAAAAATGAAGATATTAGACTATTTTATGATTGCACATGGTAAAGAATGTGATTAAAGGCTCTTTTCCTATGTCAAAAGTTTTAGTTTTCGAGGGTAATAGCTACGTATGTTGGAAAAATGAAGATATTAGACTATTTTATGATTGCACATAGTAAAGAAAGTGCTTAAAGGCTCTTTTCCTATTTCAAAAGTTTTAGTTTTCGAGGGTAATAGCTACGTATGTTGAAAAAATGAAGATATTAGACTATTTTATGATTGCAAATGGTAAAGAATGTGATTAAAGGCTCTTTTCCTATGTCAAAAGTTTTAGTTTTCGAGGGTAATAGCTACGTATGTTGGAAAAATGAAGATATTAGACTATTTTATGATTGCACATGGTAAAGAATGTGATTAAAGGCTCTTTTCCTATGTCAAAAGTTTTAGTTTTCGAGGGTAATAGCTACGTATGTTGAAAAAATGAAGATATTAGACTATTTTATGATTTCAAATGGTAAAGAATGTGATTAAAGGCTCTTTTCCTATTTCAAAAGTTTTCGTTTTCGAGGGTAATAGCTACGTATGTTGGAAAAATGAAGATATTAGACTATTTTATGATTGCAAATGGTAAAGAATGTGATTAAAGGCTCTTTTCCTATGTCAAAAGTTTTAGTTTTCGAGGGTAATAGCTACGTATGTTGAAAAAATGAAGATATTAGACTATTTTATAATTGCAAATGGTAACGAATGTGATTAAAGGCTCTTTTCCTATGTCAAAAGTTTTAGTTTTCGAGAGTAATAGCTACGTATGTTGAAAAAATGAAGATATTAGACTATTTTATGAATGCAAATGGTAAAGAATGTGATTAAAGGCTCTTTTCCTATGTCAAAAGTTTTAGTTTTCGAGGGTAATAGCTACGTATGTTGAAGAAATGAAGATATTAGACTATTTTATAATTGCAAATGGTAACGAATGTGATTTAAGGCTCTTTTCCTATGTCAAAAGTTTTAGTTTTCGAGGGTAATAGCTACGTATGTTGAAAAAATGAAGATATTAGACTATTTTATGATTGCATATGGAAAAGAATGTGATTAAAGGCTCTTTTCCTATTTCAAAAGTTTAAGTTTTCGAGGGTAATAGCTACGTATGTTGGAAAAATGAAAATATTAGACTATTTTATGATTGCACATGGTAAAGAATGTGATTAAAGGCTCTTTTCCTATGTCAAAAGTTTTAGTTTTCGAGGGTAATAGCTACGTATGTTGAAAAAATGAAGATATTAGAATATTTTATAATTGCAAATGGTAACGAATGTGATTAAAGGCTCTTTTCCTATGTCAAAAGTTTTAGTTTTCGAGGGTAATAGCCACGTATGTTTGAAAAATGAAGATATTAGACTATTTTATGATTCCACATTGTAAAGAATGTGATTAAAGGCTCTTTTCCTATGTTAAAAGTTTTAGTTTTCGAGGGTAATAGCTACGTATGCTGGAAAAATGAAGATTTTAGACTATTATATGATTGCACATGGTAAAGAAAGTGCTTAAAGGCTCTTTTCCTATTTCAAAAGTTTTAGTTTTCGAGGGTAATAGCTACGTATGTTGAAAAAATGAAGATATTAGACTATTTTATAATTGCAAATGGTAACGAATGTGATTAAAGGCTCTTTTCCTATGTCAAAAGTTTTAGTTTTCGAGGGTAATAGCTATGTATGTTGAAAAAATTAAGATATTAGACTATTTTATAATTGCAAATGGTAACGAATGTGATTAAAGGCTCTTTTCCTATGTCAAAAGTTTTAGTTTTCGAGGGTAATAGCTATGTATGTTGAAAAAATGAAGATATTAGACTATTTTATAATTGCAAATGGTAACGAATGTGATTAAAGGCTCTTTTCCTATGTCAAAAGTTTTAGTTTTCGAGGGTAATAACTACGTATGTTGGAAAAATGAAGATATTAGACTATTTTATGATTGCACATGGTAAAGAATGTGATTAAAGGCTCTTTTCTTATGTCAAAAGTTTTAGTTTTCGAGGGTAATAGCTACGTATGTTGGAAAAATGAAGATATTAGACTATTTTATGATTGCAAATGGTAAAGAATGTGATTAAAGGCTCTTTTCCTATGTCAAAAGTTTTAGTTTTCGAGGGTAATAGCTACGTATGTCGGAAAAATGAAGATATTAGACTATTTTATGATTGCACATGGTAAAGAATGTGATTAAAGGCTCTTTTCCTATGTCAAAAGTTTTAGTTTTCGAGGGTAATAGCTACGTATGTTGAAAAAATGAAGATATTAGACTATTTTATGATTGCAAATGGTAAAGAATGTGATTAAAGGCTCTTTTCCTATTTCAAAAGTTTTCGTTTTCGAGGGTAATAGCTACGTATGTTGGAAAAATGAAGATATTAGACTATTTTATGATTGCAAATGGTAAAGAATGTGATTAAAGGCTCTTTTCCTATGTCAAAAGTTTTAGTTTTCGAGGGTAATAGCTACGTATGTTGAAAAAATGAAGATATTAGACTATTTTATAATTGCAAATGGTAACGAATGTGATTAAAGGCTCTTTTCCTATGTCAAAAGTTTTAGTTTTCGAGGGTAATAGCTACGTATGTTGAAAAAATGAAGATATTAGACTATTTTATGAATGCAAATGGTAAAGAATGTGATTAAAGGCTCTTTTCCTATGTCAAAAGTTTTAGTTTTCGAGGGTAATAGCTACGTATGTTGAAGAAATGAAGATATTAGACTATTTTATAATTGCAAATGGTAACGAATGTGATTAAAGGCTCTTTTCCTATGTCAAAAGTTTTAGTTTTCGAGGGTAATAGCTACGTATGTCGAAAAAATGAAGATATTAGACTATTTTATGAATGCAAATGGTAAAGAATGTGATTAAAGGCTCTTTTCCTATGTCAAAAGTTTTAGTTTTCGAGGGTAATAGCTACGTATGTTGAAGAAATGAAGATATTAGACTATTTTATAATTGCAAATGGTAACGAATGTGATTAAAGGCTCTTTTCCTATGTCAAAAGTTTTAGTTTTCAAGGGTAATAGCTACGTATGTTGAAAAAATGAAGATATTAGACTATTTTATGATTGCATATGGTAAAGAATGTGATTAAAGGCTCTTTTCCTATTTCAAAAGTTTAAGTTTTCGAGGGTAATAGCTACGTATGTTGGAAAAATGAAAATATTAGACTATTTTATGATTGTACATGGTAAAGAATGTGATTAAAGGCTCTTTTCCTATGTCAAAAGTTTTAGTTTTCGAGGGTAATAGCTACGTATGTTGAAAAAATGAAGATATCAGAATATTTTATAATTGCAAATGGTGACGAATGTGATTAAAGGCTCTTTTCCTATGTCAAAAGTTTTAGTTTTCGAGGGTAATAGCTAGGTATGTTGGAAAAATGAAGATATTAGACTATTTTATAATTGCAAATGGTAACGAATGTGATTAAAGGCTCTTTTCCTATGTCAAAAGTTTTAGTTTTCGAGGGTAATAGCTACGTATGTTGGAAAAATGAAGATATTAGACTATTTTATGATTGCAGATGGTAAAGAAAGTGCTTAAAGGCTCTTTTCCTATTTCAAAAGTTTTAGTTTTCGAGGGTAATAGCTACGTATGTTGAAAAAATGAAGATATTAGACTATTTTATGATTGCACATGGTAAAGAAAGTGCTTAAAGGCTCTTTTCCTATTTCAAAAGTTTTAGTTTTCGAGGGTAATAGCTACGTATGTTGAAAAAATGAAGATATTAGACTATTTTATGATTGCAAATGGTAAAGAATGTGATTAAAGGCTCTTTTCCTAAGTCAAAAGTTTTAGTTTTCGAGGGTAATAGCTACGTATGTTGAAAAAATGAAGATATTAGACTATTTTATGAATGCAAATGGTAAAGAATGTGATTAAAGGCTCTTTTCCTATGTCAAAAGTTTTAGTTTTCGAGGGTAATAGCTACGTATGTTGAAGAAATGAAGATATTAGACTATTTTACGATTGCACATGGTAAAGAAAGTGCTTAAAGGCTCTTTTCCTATTTCAAAAGTTTTAGTTTTTGAGGGTAATAGCTACGTATGTTGAAAAAATGAAGATATTAGACTATTTTATGATTGCACATGGTAAAGAATGTGATTAAAGGCTCTTTTCCTATGTCAAAAGTTTTATTTTTCGAGGGTAATAGCTACGTATGTTGGAAAAATGAAGATATTAGACTATTTTATGATTGCACATGGTAAAGAAAGTGCTTAAAGGCTCTTTTCCTATGTCAAAAGTTTTGTTTTCGAGGGTAATAGCTACGTATGTTGGAAAAATAAAGTTATTAGACTATTTTATGATTGCACATGGTAAAGAAAGTGCTTAAAGACTCTTTTCCTATTTCAAAAGTTTTAGTTTTCGAGGGTAATATCTACATATGTTGAAAAAATGAAGATATTAGACTATTTTATGATTGCAAATGGTAAAGAATGTGATTAAAGGCTCTTTTCCTATTTCAAAAGTTTTCGTTTTCGAGATTGCACATTATTTTACGATTGCACATGGTAAAGAATGTGATTAAAGGCTCTTTTCCTATGTCAAAAGTTTTAGTTGTCGAGGGTAATAGCTACGTATGTTGAAAAAATGAAGATATTAGACTATTTTATGATTGCAAATGGTAAAGAATGTGATTAAATGCTCTTTTCCTATGTCAAAAGTTATAGTTTTCGAGGGTAATAGCTACGTATGTTGAAAAAATGAAGATATTAGACTATTTTATAATTGCAAATGGTAACGAATGTGATTAAAGGCTCTTTTCCTATGTCAAAAGTTTTAGTTTTCGAGGGTAATAGCTACGTATGTTGATAAAATGAAGATATTAGACTATTTTATAATTGCAAATGGTAACGAATGTGATTAAAGGCTCTTTTCCTATGTCAAAAGTTTTAGTTTTCGAGGGTAATAGCTACGTATGTTGGAAAAATGAACATATTAGACTATTTTATGATTGCACATGGTAAAGAAAGTGCTTAAAGGCTCTTTTCCTATTTCAAAAGTTTTAGTTTTTGAGGTTAATAGCTACGTATGTTGAAAAAATGAAGATATTAGACTATTTTATGAATGCAAATGGTAAAGAATGTGATTAAAGACTCTTTTCCTATGTCAAAAGTTTTAGTTTTCGAGGGTAATAGCTATGTATGTTGAAAAATGAAGATATTAGACTATTTTATAATTGCAAATGGTAACGAATGTGATTAAAGGCTCTTTTCCTATGTCAAAAGTTTTAGTCTTCGAGGGTAATAGCTACGTATGTTGAAAAAATGAAGATATTAGATATTTTATAATTGCAAATGGTAACGAATGTGATTAAAGGCTCTTTTCCTATGTCAAAAGTCTTAGTTTTCGAGGGTAATAGCTACGAATGTTGGAAAAATGAAGATATTAGACTATTTTATGATTGCACATGGTAAAGAAAGTGCTTAAAGGCTCTTTTCCTATTTCAAAAGTTTCAGTTTTCGAGGGTAATAGATACGTATGTTGAAAAAATGAAGATATTAGACTATTTTATGATTGTAAATGGTAAAGAATGTGATTAAAGGCTTTTTTCCTATGTCAAAAGTTTTAGTTTTCGAGGGTAATAGCTACTTATGTTGAAAAAATGAAGATATTAGACTATTTTATGATTGTAAATGGTAAAGAATGTGATTAAAGACTCTTTTCCTATGTCAAAAGTTTTAGTTTTCGAGGGTAATAGCTACGTATGTTGAAAAAATGAAGATATTAGACTATTTTATAATTGCAAATGGTAACGAATGTGATTAAAGGCTCTTTTCCTATGTCAAAAGTTTTAGTTTTCGAGGGTAATAGCTACGTAAGTTGAAAAAATGAAGATATTAGACTATTTTATAATTGCAAATGGTAACGAATGTGATTAAAGGTTCTTTTCCTATGTCAAAAGTTTTAGTTTTCGAGGGTAATAGCTACGTATGTTGAAAAAATGAAGATATTAGACTATTTTATAATTGCAAATGGTAACGAATGTGATTAAAGGCTCTTTTCCTATGTCAAAAGTTTTAGTTTTAGAGGGTAATAGCTACGTATGTTGAAAAAATGAAGATATTAGACTATTTTATGATTGCAAATGGTAAAGAATGTGATTAAAGGCTCTTTTCCTATTTCAAAAGTTTTCGTTTTCGAGATTGCACATTAGTTTACGATTGCACATGGTAAAGAATGTGATTAAATGCTCTTTTCCTATGTCAAAAGTTTTAGTTGTCGAGGGTAATAGCTACGTATGTTGAAAAAATGAAGATATTAGACTATTTTATGATTGCAAATGGTAAAGAATGTGATTAAATGCTCTTTTCCTATGTCAAAAGTTATAGTTTTCGAGGGTAATAGCTACGTATGTTGAAAAAATGAAGATATTAGACTATTTTATGATTGCAAATGGTAAAGAATGTGATTAAAGACTCTTTTCCTATGTCAAAAGTTTTAGTTTTCGAGGGTAATAGCTACGTATGTTGAAAAAATGAAGATATTAGACTATTTTATAATTGCAAATGGTAACGAATGTGATTAAAGGCTCTTTTCCTATGTCAAAAGTTTTAGTTTTCGAGGGTAATAGCTACGTATGTTGATAAAATGAAGATATTAGACTATTTTATAATTGCAAATGGTAACGAATGTGATTAAAGGCTCTTTTCCTATGTCAAAAGTTTTAGTTTTCGAGGGTAATAGCTACGTATGTTGGAAAAATGAACATATTAGACTATTTTATGATTGCACATGGTAAAGAAAGTGCTTAAAGGCTCTTTTCCTATTTCAAAAGTTTTAGTTTTTGAGGTTAATAGCTACGTATGTTGAAAAAATGAAGATATTAGACTATTTTATGATTGCAAATGGTAAAGAATGTGATTAAAGACTCTTTTCCTATGTCTAAAGTTTTAGTTTTCGAGGGTAATAGCTACGTATGTTGAAAAATGAATATATTAGACTATTTTATAATTGCAAATGGTAACGAATGTGATTAAAGGCTCTTTTCCTATGTCAAAAGTTTTAGTCTTCGAGGGTAATAGCTACGTATGTTGAAAAAATGAAGATATTAGATATTTTATAATTGCAAATGGTAACGAATGTGATTAAAGGCTCTTTTCCTATGTCAAAAGTCTTAGTTTTCGAGGGTAATAGCTACGAATGTTGGAAAAATGAAGATATTAGACTATTTTATGATTGCACATGGTAAAGAAAGTGCTTAAAGGCTCTTTTCCTATTTCAAAAGTTTCAGTTTTCGAGGGTAATAGCTACGTATGTTGAAAAAATGAAGATATTAGACTATTTTATGATTGCAAATGGTAAAGAATGTGATTAAAGGCTCTTTTCCTATGTCAAAAGTTTTAGTTTTCGAGGGTAATAGCCAAGTTTCAGTTTTCGAGGGTAATAGCTACGTATGTTGAAAAAATGAAGATATTAGACTATTTTATGATTGCAAATGGTAAAGAATGTGATTAAAGGCTCTTTTCCTATGTCAAAAGTTTTAGTTTTCGAGGGTAATAGCTACTTATGTTGAAAAAATGAAGATATTAGACTATTTTATGATTGTAAATGGTAAAGAATGTGATTAAAGACTATTTTCCTATGTCAAAAGTTTTAGTTTTCGAGGGTAATAGCTACGTATGTTGAAAAAATGAAGATATTAGACTATTTTATAATTGCAAATGGTAACGAATGTGATTAAAGGCTCTTTTCCTATGTCAAAAGTTTTAGTTTTCGAGGGTAATAGCTACGTAAGTTGAAAAAATGAAGATATTAGACTATTTTATAATTGCAAATGGTAACAAATGTGATTAAAGGTTCTTTTCCTATGTCAAAAGTTTTAGTTTTCGAGGTTAATAGCTACGTATGTTGAAAAAATGAAGATATTAGACTATTTTATAATTGCAAATGGTAACGAATGTGATTAAAGGCTCTTTTCCTATGTCAAAAGTTTTAGTTTTAGAGGGTAATAGCTACGTATGTTGAAAAAATGAAGATATTAGACTATTTTATGATTGCAAATGGTAAAGAATGTGATTAAAGGCTCTTTTCCTATGTCAAAAGTTTTAGTTTTCGAGGGTAATAGCTACGTATGTTGGAAAAATGAAGATATTAGACTATTTTATTATTGCACATGGTAAAGAAAGTGCTTAAAGGCTCTTTTCCTATTTCAAAAGTTTTAGTTTTCGAGGCTAATAGCTACGTATGTTGAAAAAATGAAGATATTAGACTATTTTATGATTGCAAATGGTAAAGAATGTGATTAAAGGCTCTTTTCCTATGTCAAAAGTTTTAGTTTTCGAGGGTAATAGCTACGTATGTTGAAAAAATGAAGATATTAGACTATTTTATAATTGCAAATGGTAACGAATGTGATTAAAGGCTCTTTTCCTATGTCAAAAGTTTTAGTTTTCGAGGGTAATAGCTACGTATGTTGAAAAAATGAAGATATTAGACTATTTTATGATTGCAAATGGTAAAGAATGTGATTAAAGACTCTTTTCCTATGTCAAAAGTTTTAGTTTTCGAGGGTAATAGCTACGTATGTTGAAAAAATGAAGATATTAGACTATTTTATAATTGCAAATGGTAACGAATGTGATTAAAGGCTCTTTTCCTATGTCAAAAGTTTTAGTTTGCGAGGCTAATAGCTACGTATGTTGAAAAAAATGAAGATATTAGACTATTTTATAATTGCAAATGGTAACGAATGTGATTAAAGGCTCTTTTCCTATGTCAAAAGTTTTAGTTTTCGAGGGTAATAGCTACGTATGTTGATAAAATGAAGATATTAGACTATTTTATAATTGCAAATGGTAACGAATGTGATTAAAGGCTCTTTTCCTATGTCAAAAGTTTTAGTTTTCGAGGGTAATAGCTACGTATGTTGGAAAAATGAAGATATTAGACTATTTTATGATTGCACATGGTAAAGAAAGTGCTTAAAGGCTCTTTTCCTGTTTCAAAAGTTTTAGTTTTTGAGGTTAATAGCTACGTATTTTGAAAAAATGAAGATATTAGACTATTTTATGATTGCAAATGGTAAAGAATGTGATTAAAGGCTCTTTTCCTATGTCAAAAGTTTTAGTTTTCGAGGGTAATAGCTACGTATGTTGAAAAATGAAGATATTAGACTATTTTATAGTTGCAAATGGTAACGAATGTGATTAAAGGCTCTTTTCCTATGTCAAAAGTTTTAGTTTTCGAGGGTAATAGCTACGTATGTTGAAAAAATGAAGATATTAGACTATTTTATAATTGCAAATGGTAACGAATGTGATTAAAGGCTCTTTTCCTATGTCAAAAGTCTTAGTTTTCGAGGGTAATAGCTACGTATGTTGGAAAAATGAAGATATTAGACTATTTTATGATTGCACATGGTAAAGAAAGTGCTTAAAGGCTCTTTTCCTATTTCAAAAGTTTTAGTTTTCGAGGGTAATAGCTACGTATGTTGGAAAAATGAAGATATTAGACTATTTTATGATTGCACATGGTAAAGAAAGTGCTTAAAGGCTCTTTTCCTATTTCAAAAGTTTCAGTTTTCGAGGGTAATAGCTACGTATGTTGAAAAAATGAAGATATTAGACTATTTTATGATTGCAAATGGTAAAGAATGTGATTAAAGGCTCTTTTCCTATGTCAAAAGTTTTAGTTTTCGAGGGTAATAGATACGTATGTTGAAAAAATGAAGATATTAGACTATTTTATGATTGCAAATGGTAAAGAATGTGATTAAAGACTCTTTTCCTATGTCAAAAGTTTTAGTTTTCGATGGTAATAGCTACGTATGTTGAAAAAATGAAGATATTAGACTATTTTATAATTGCAAATGGTAACGAATGTGATTAAAGGCTCTTTTCCTATGTCAAAAGTTTTAGTTTTCGAGGGTAATAGCTACGTAAGTTGAAAAAATGAAGATATTAGACTATTTTATAATTGCAAATGGTAACGAATGTGATTAAAGGTTCTTTTCCTATGTCAAAAGTTTTAGTTTTCGAGGGTAATAGCTAAGTATGTTGAAAAAATGAAGATATTAGACTATTTTATAATTGCAAACGGTAACGAATGTGATTGAGGGCTCTTTTCCTATGTCAAAAGTTTTAGTTTTCGAGGGTAATAGCTACGTATGTTGGAAAAATGAAGATATTAGACTATTTTATGATTGCACATGGTAAAGAAAGTGCTTAAAGGCTCTTTTCCTATTTCAAAAGTTTTAGTTTTTGAGGTTAATAGCTACGTATGTTGAAAAAATGAAGATATTAGACTATTTTATGATTGCAAATGGTAAAGAATGTGATTAAAGGCTCTTTTCCTATGTCAAAAGTTTTAGTTTTCGAGGGTAATAGCTACGCATGTTGAAAAATGAAGATATTAGACTATTTTATAATTGCAAATGGTAACGAATGTGATTAAAGGCTCTTTTCCTATATCAAAAGTTTTAGTTTTCGAGGGTAATAGCTACGTATGTTGAAAAAATGAAGATATTAGACTATTTTATAATTGCAAATGGTAACGAATTTAATTAAAGGCTCTTTTCCTATGTCAAAAGTCTTAGTTTTCGAGGGTAATAGCTACGTTTGTTGGAAAAATGAAGATATTAGACTATTTTATGATTGCACATGGTAAAGAAAGTGCTTAAAGGCTCTTTTCCTATTTCAAAAGTTTTAGTTTTCGAGGGTAATAGCTACGTATGTTGAAAAAATGAAGATATTAGACTATTTTATGATTGCAAATGGTAAAGAATGTAATTAAAGGCTCTTTTCCTATGTCAAAAGTTTTAGTTTTCGAGGGTAATAGCTACGTATGTTGGAAAAATGAAGATATTAGACTATTTTATGATTGCACATGGTAAAGAAAGTGCTTTAAGGCTCTTTTCCTATTTCAAAAGTTTTAGTTTTCGAGGGTAATTGCTACGTATGTTGAAAAAATGTTGATATTAGACTATTTTATGATTGCAAATGGTAAAGAAAGTGCTTAAAGGCTCTTTTCCTATTTCAAAAGTTTTAGTTTTCGAGGGTAATAGCTACGTATGCTGAAAAATGAAGATCTTAGACTATTTTATGACTGCAAATGGTAAAGAATGTGATTAAAGGCTCTTTTCCTATGTCAAAAGTTTTAGTTTTCGAGGGTAATAGCTACGTATGTTGGAAAAATGAAGATATTAGACTATTTTATGATTGCACATGGTAAAGAAAGTGCTTAAAGGCTCTTTTCCTATTTCAAAAGTTTTAGTTTTCGAGGGTAATAGCTACGTATGTTGAAAAAATGAAGATATTAGACTATTTTATGATTGCAAATGGTAAAGAATGTGATTAAAGGCTCTTTTCCTATGTCAAAAGTTTTAGTTTTCGAGGGTAATAGCTACGTATGTTGGAAAAATGAAGATATTAGACTATCTTATGATTGCACATGGTAAAGAAAGTGCTTAAAGGCTCTTTTCCTATTTCAAAAGTTTTAGTTTTCGAGGGTAATTGCTACGTATGTTGAAAAAATGTTGATATTAGACTATTTTATGATTGCAAATGGTAAAGAAAGTGCTTAAAGGCTCTTTTCCTATTTCAAAAGTTTTAGTTTTCGAGGGTAATAGCTACGTATGTTGAAAAAATGAAGATATTAGACTATTTTATGATTGCAAATGGTAAAGAATGTGATTAAAGGCTCTTTTCCTATGTCAAAAGTTTTAGTTTTCGAGGGTAATAGCTACGTATGTTGTAAAAATGAAGATATTAGACTATTTTATGATTGCACATGGTAAAGAAAGTGCTTAAAGGCTCTTTTCCTATTTCAAAAGTTTTAGTTTTCGAGGGTAATAGTTACGTCTGTTGGAAAAATGAAGATATTAGACTATTTTATGATTGCACATGGTAAAGAAAGTGCTTAAAGGCTCTTTTCCTATTTCAAAAGTTTTAGTTTTCGAGGGTAATAGCTACGTATGTTGAAAAAATGAAGATATTAGACTATTTTATGATTGCAAATGGTAAAGAATGTGATTAAAGGCTCTTTTCCTATTTCAAAAGTTTTCGTTTTCGAGGGTAATAGCTACGTATGTTGGAAAAATGAAGATATTAGACTATTTTATGATTGCACATGGTAAAGAATGTGATTAAAGGCTCTTTTCCTATGTCAAAAGTTTTAGTTTTCGAGGGTAATAGCTACGTATGTTGGAAAAATTAAGATATTGGACTATTTTATGATTGCACATGGTAAAGAAAGTGCTTAAAGGCTCTTTTCCTATTTCAAAAGTTTTAGTTTTCGAGGGTAATAGCTACGAATGTTGAAAAAAATGAAGATATTAGACTATTTTATGATTGCAAATGGTAAAGAATGTGATTAAAGGCTCTTTTCCTATGTCAAAAGTTTTAGTTTTCGAGGGTAATAGCTACGTATGTTGAAAAAATGAAGATATTAGACTATTTTATAATTGCAAATGGTAACGAATGTGATTAAAGGCTCTTTTCCTATGTCAAAAGTTTTAGTTTTCGAGGGTAATAGCTACGTATGTTGGAAAAATGAAGATATTAGACTATTTTATGATTGCACATGGTAAAGAAAGTGCTTAAAGGCTCTTTTACTATTTCAAAAGTTTTAGTTTTCGAGGGTAATAGCTACGTATGTTGAAAAAATGAAGATATTAGACTATTTTATGATTGCAAATGGTATAGAATGTGATTAAAGGCTCTTTTCCTATGTCAAAAGTTTTAGTTTTCGAGGGTAATAGCTACGTATGTTGGAAAAATGAAGATATTAGACTATTTTATGATTGCAAATGGTAAAGAATGTGATTAAAGGCTCTTTTCCTATGTCAAAAGTTTTAGTTTTCGAGGGTAATAGCTACGTATGTTGGAAAAATGAAGATATTAGACTATTTTATGATTGCACATGGTAAAGAAAGTGCTTAAAGGCTCTTTTCCTATTTCAAAAGTTTTAGTTTTTGAGGTTAATAGCTACGTATGTTGAAAAAATGAAGATATTAGACTATTTTATGATTGCAAATGGTAAAGAATGTGATTAAAGGCTCTTTTCCTATGTCAAAAGTTTTAGTTTTCGAGGGTAATAGCTACGTATGTTGAAAAATGAAGATATTAGACTATTTTATAGTTGCAAATGGTAACGAATGTGATTAAAGGCTCTTTTCCTATGTCAAAAGTTTTAGTTTTCGAGGGTAATAGCTACGTATGTTGAAAAAAATGAAGATATTAGACTATTTTATAATTGCAAATGGTAACGAATGTGATTAAAGGCTCTTTTCCTATGTCAAAAGTCTTAGTTTTCGAGGGTAATAGCTACGTATGTTGGAAAAATGAAGATATTAGACTATTTTATGATTGCACATGGTAAAGAAAGTGCTTAAAGGCTCTTTTCCTATTTCAAAAGTTTTAGTTTTTGAGGGTAATAGCTACGTATGTTGGAAAAAATGAAGATATTAGACTATTTTATGATTGCACATGGTAAAGAAAGTGCTTAAAGGCTCTTTTCCTATTTCAAAAGTTTCAGTTTTCGAGGGTAATAGCTACGTATGTTGATAAAATGAAGATATTAGACTATTTTATGATTGCAAATGGTAAAGAATATGATTAAAGGCTCTTTTCCTATGTCAAAAGTCTTAGTTTTCGAGGGTAATAGCTACGTATGTTGGAAAAATGAAGATATTAGACTATTTTATGATTGCAAATGGTAAAGAATGTGATTAAAGGCTCTTTTCCTATGTCAAAAGTTTTAGTTTTCGAGGGTAATAGCTACGTATGTTGGAAAAATGAAGATATTAGACTATTTTATGATTGCACATGGTAAAGAAAGTGCTTAAAGGCTCTTTTCCTATTTCAAAAGTTTTAGTTTTTGAGGTTAATAGCTACGTATGTTGAAAAAATGAAGATATTAGACTATTTTATGATTGCAAATAGTAAAGAATGTGATTAAAGGCTCTTTTCCTATGTCAAAAGTTTTAGTTTTCGAGGGTAATAGCTACGTATGTTGAAAAATGAAGATATTAGACTATTTTATAGTTGCAAATGGTAACGAATGTGATTAAAGGCTCTTTTCCTATGTCAAAAGTTTTAGTTTTCGAGGGTAATAGCTACGTATGTTGAAAAAAATGAAGATATTAGACTATTTTATAATTGCAAATGGTAACGAATGTGATTAAAGGCTCTTTTCCTATGTCAAAAGTCTTAGTTTTCGAGGGTAATAGCTACGTATGTTGGAAAAATGAAGATATTAGACTATTTTATGATTGCACATGGTAAAGAAAGTGCTTAAAGGCTCTTTTCCTATTTCAAAAGTTTTAGTTTTCGAGGGTAATAGCTACGTATGTTGGAAAAATGAAGATATTAGACTATTTTATGATTGCACATGGTAAAGAAAGTGCTTAAAGGCTCTTTTCCTATTTCAAAAGTTTCAGTTTTCGAGGATAATAGCTACGTATGTTGAAAAAATGAAGATATTAGACTATTTTATGATTGCAAATGGTAAAGAATGTGATTAAAGGCTCTTTTCCTATGTCAAAAGTTTTAGTTTTCGAGGGTAATAGATACGTATGTTGAAAAAATGAAGATATTAGACTATTTTATGATTGCAAATGGTAAAGAATGTGATTAAAGACTCTTTTCCTATGTCAAAAGTTTTAGTTTTCGATGGTAATAGCTACGTATGTTGAAAAAATGAAGATATTAGACTATTTTATAATTGCAAATGGTAACGAATGTGATTAAAGGCTCTTTTCCTATGTCAAAAGTTTTAGTTTTCGAGGGTAATAGCTACGTAAGTTGAAAAAATGAAGATATTAGACTATTTTATAATTGCAAATGGTAACGAATGTGATTAAAGGTTCTTTTCCTATGTCAAAAGTTTTAGTTTTCGAGGGTAATAGCTACGTATGTTGAAAAAATGAAGATATTAGACTATTTTATAATTGCAAATGGTAACGAATGTGATTGAAGGCTCTTTTCCTATGTCAAAAGTTTTAGTTTTCGAGGGTAATAGCTACGTATGTTGGAAAAATGAAGATATTAGACTATTTTATGATTGCACATGGTAAAGAAAGTGCTTAAAGGCTCTTTTCCTATTTCAAAAGTTTTAGTTTTTGAGGTTAATAGCTACGTATGTTGAAAAAATGAAGATATTAGACTATTTTATGATTGCAAATGGTAAAGAATGTGATTAAAGGCTCTTTTCCTATGTCAAAAGTTTTAGTTTTCGAGGGTAATAGCTACGTATGTTGAAAAATGAAGATATTAGACTATTTTATAATTGCAAATGGTAACGAATGTGATTAAAGGCTCTTTTCCTATGTCAAAAGTTTTAGTTTTCGAGGGTAATAGCTACGTATGTTGAAAAAATGAAGATATTAGACTATTTTATAATTGCAAATGGTAACGAATGTGATTAAAGGCTCTTTTCCTATGTCAAAAGTCTTAGTTTTCGAGGGTAATAGCTACGTATGTTGGAAAAATGAAGATATTAGACTATTTTATGATTGCACATGGTAAAGAAAGTGCTTAAAGGCTCTTTTCCTATTTCAAAAGTTTTAGTTTTCGAGGGTAATAGCTACGTATGTTGAAAAAATGAAGATATTAGACTATTTTATGATTGCAAATGGTAAAGAATGTTATTAAAGGCTCTTTTCCTATGTCAAAAGTTTTAGTTTTCGAGGGTAATAGCTACGTATGTTGGAAAAATGAAGATATTAGACTATTTTATGATTGCACATGGTAAAGAAAGTGCTTAAAGGCTCTTTTCCTATTTCAAAAGTTTTAGTTTTCGAGGGTAATTGCTACGTATGTTGAAAAAATGTTGATATTAGACTATTTTATGATTGCAAATGGTAAAGAAAGTGCTTAAAGGCTCTTTTCCTATTTCAAAAGTTTTAGTTTTCGAGGGTAATAGCTACGTATGTTGAAAAATGAAGATATTAGACTATTTTATGATTGCAAATGGTAAAGAATGTGATTAAAGGCTCTTTTCCTATGTCAAAAGTTTTAGTTTTCGAGGGTAATAGCTACGTATGTTGGAAAAATGAAGATATTAGACTATTTTATGATTGCACATGGTAAAGAAAGTGCTTAAAGGCTCTTTTCCTATTTCAAAAGTTTTAGTTTTCGAGGGTAATAGCTACGTATGTTGAAAAAATGAAGATATTAGACTATTTTATGATTGCAAATGGTAAAGAATGTGATTAAAGGCTCTTTTCCTATGTCAAAAGTTTTAGTTTTCGAGGGTAATAGCTACGTATGTTGAAAAAATGAAGATATTAGACTATTTTATAATTGCAAATGGTAACGAATGTGATTAAAGGCTCTTTTCCTATGTCAAAAGTCTTAGTTTTCGAGGGTAATAGCTACGTATGTTGGAAAAATGAAGATATTAGACTATTTTATGATTGCACATGGTAAAGAAAGTGCTTAAAGGCTCTTTTCCTATTTCAAAAGTTTTAGTTTTCGAGGGTAATAGCTACGTATGTTGAAAAAATGAAGATATTAGACTATTTTATGATTGCAAATGGTAAAGAATGTAATTAAAGGCTCTTTTCCTATGTCAAAAGTTTTAGTTTTCGAGGGTAATAGCTACGTATGTTGGAAAAATGAAGATATTAGACTATCTTATGATTGCACATGGTAAAGAAAGTGCTTAAAGGCTCTTTTCCTATTTCAAAAGTTTTAGTTTTCGAGGGTAATTGCTACGTATGTTGAAAAAATGTTGATATTAGACTATTTTATGATTGCAAATGGTAAAGAAAGTGCTTAAAGGCTCTTTTCCTATTTCAAAAGTTTTAGTTTTCGAGGGTAATAGCTACGTATGTTGAAAAAATGAAGATATTAGACTATTTTATGATTGCAAATGGTAAAGAATGTGATTAAAGGCTCTTTTCCTATGTCAAAAGTTTTAGTTTTCGAGGGTAATAGCTACGTATGTTGGAAAAATGAAGATATTAGACTATTTTATGATTGCACATGGTAAAGAAAGTGCTTAAAGGCTCTTTTCCTATTTCAAAAGTTTTAGTTTTCGAGGGTAATAGTTACGTCTGTTGGAAAAATGAAGATATTAGACTATTTTATGATTGCACATGGTAAAGAAAGTGCTTAAAGGCTCTTTTCCTATTTCAAAAGTTTTAGTTTTCGAGGGTAATAGCTGCGTATGTTGAAAAAATGAAGATATTAGACTATTTTATGATTGCAAATGGTAAAGAATGTGATTAAAGGCTCTTTTCCTATTTCAAAATTTTTCGTTTTCGAGGGTAATAGCTACGTATGTTGGAAAAAATGAAGATATTAGACTATTTTATGATTGCACATGGTAAAGAATGTGATTAAAGGCTCTTTTCCTATGTCAAAAGTTTTAGTTTTCGAGGGTAATAGCTACGTATGTTGGAAAAATTAAGATATTGGACTATTTTATGATTGCACATGGTAAAGAAAGTGCTTAAAGGCTCTTTTCCTATTTCAAAAGTTTTAGTTTTCGAGGGTAATAGCTACGTATGTTGAAAAAATGAAGATATTAGACTATTTTATGATTGCAAATGGTAAAGAATGTGATTAAAGGCTCTTTTCCTATGTCAAAAGTTTTAGTTTTCGAGGGTAATAGCTACGTATGTTGAAAAAATGAAGATATTAGACTATTTTATAATTGCAAATGGTAACGAATGTGATTAAAGGCTCTTTTCCTATGTCAAAAGTTTTAGTTTTCGAGGGTAATAGCTACGTATGTTGGAAAAATGAAGATATTAGACTATTTTATGATTGCACATGGTAAAGAAAGTGCTTAAAGGCTCTTTTCCTATTTCAAAAGTTTTAGTTTTCGAGGGTAATAGCTACGTATGTTGAAAAAATGAAGATATTAGACTATTTTATGATTGCAAATGGTAAAGAATGTGATTAAAGGCTCTTTTCCTATTTCAAAAGTTTTCGTTTTCGAGGGTAATAGCTACGTATGTTGGAAAAATGAAGATATTAGACTATTTTATGATTGCACATGGTAAAGAATGTGATTAAAGGCTCTTTTCCTATGTCAAAAGTTTTAGTTTTCGAGGGTAATAGCTACGTATGTTGAAAAAATGAAGATATTAGACTATTTTATGATTGCACATGGTAAAGAAAGTGCTTAAAGGCTCTTTTCCTATTTCAAAAGTTTTAGTTTTCGAGGGTAATAGCTACGTGTGTTGGAAAAATGAAGATATTAGACTATTTTATGATTGCACATGGTAAAGAAAGTGCTTAAAGGCTCTTTTCCTATTTCAAAAGTTTTAGTTTTCGAGGGTAATAGCTACGAATGTTGGAAAAATGAAGATATTAGACTATTTTATGATTGCACATGGTAAAGAATGTGATTAAAGGCTCTTTTCCTATGTCAAAAGTTTTAGTTTTCGAGGGTAATAGCTACGTATGTTGGAAAAATTAAGATATTAGACTATTTTATGATTGCACATGGTAAAGAAAGTGCTTAAAGGCTCTTTTCCTATTTCAAAAGTTTTAGTTTTCGAGGGTAATAGCTACGTATGTTGAAAAAATGAAGATATTAGACTATTTTATGATTGCACATGGTAAAGAATGTGATTAAAGGCTCTTTTCCTATGTCAAAAAGTTTTAGTTTTCGAGGGTAATAGCTACGTATGTTGGAAAAATGAAGATATTAGACTATTTTATGATTGCACATGGTAAAGAAAGTGTTTAAAGGCTCTTTTCCTATTTCAAAAGTTTTCGTTTTCGAGGGTAATAGCTACGTATGTTGAAAAATGAAGATATTAGACTATTTTATGATTGCACATGGTAAAGAATGTGATTAAAGGCTCTTTTCCTATGTCAATAGTTTTAGTTTTCGAGGGTAATTGCTACGTATGTTGAAAAAATGAAGATATTAGACTATTTTATAATTGCAAATGGTAACGAATGTGATTGAAGGCTCTTTTCCTATGTCAAAAGTTTTAGTTTTCGAGGGTAATAGCTACGTATGTTGGAAAAATGAAGATATTAGACTATTTTATGATTGCACATGGTAAAGAAAGTGCTTAAAGGCTCTTTTCCTATTTCAAAAGTTTTAGTTTTTGAGGTTAATAGCTACGTATGTTGAAAAAATGAAGATATTAGACTATTTTATGATTGCAAATGGTAAAGAATGTGATTAAAGGCTCTTTTCCTATTTCAAAAGTTTTAGTTTTCGAGGGGTAATAGCTACGTATGTTGAAAAATGAAGATATTAGACTATTTTATAATTGCAAATGGTAACGAATGTGATTAAAGGCTCTTTTCCTATGTCAAAAGTTTTAGTTTTCGAGGGTAATAGCTACGTATGTTGAAAAAATGAAGATATTAGACTATTTTATAATTGCGAATGGTAACGAATGTGATTAAAGGCTCTTTTCCTATGTCAAAAGTCTTAGTTTTCGAGGGTAATAGCTACGTATGTTGGAAAAATGAAGATATTAGACTATTTTATGATTGCACATGGTAAAGAAAGTGCTTAAAGGCTCTTTTCCTATTTCAAAAGTTTTAGTTTTCGAGGGTAATAGCTACGTATGTTGAAAAAATGAAGATATTAGACTATTTTATGATTGCAAATGGTAAAGAATGTAATTAAAGGCTCTTTTCCTATGTCAAAAGTTTTAGTTTTCGAGGGTAATAGCTACGTATGTTGGAAAAATGAAGATATTAGACTATTTTATGATTGCACATGGTAAAGAAAGTGCTTAAAGGCTCTTTTCCTATTTCAAAAGTTTTAGTTTTCGAGGGTAATAGCTACGTATGTTGAAAAATGAAGATATTAGACTATTTTATGATTGCAAATGGTAAAGAATGTGATTAAAGGCTCTTTTCCTATTTCAAATGTTTTAGTTTTCGAGGGTAATAGCTACGTATGTTGAAAAAATGAAGATATTAGACTATTTTATGATTGCAAATGGTAAAGAATGTGATTAAAGGCTCTTTTCCTATGTCAAAAGTTTTAGTTTTCGAGGGTAATAGCTACGTATGTTGAAAAAATGAAGATATTAGACTATTTTATAATTGCAAATGGTAACGAATGTGATTAAAGGCTCTTTTCCTATGTCAAAAGTCTTAGTTTTCGAGGGTAATAGCTACGTATGTTGGAAAAATGAAGATATTAGACTATTTTATGATTGCACATGGTAAAGAAAGTGCTTAAAGGCTCTTTTCCTATTTCAAAAGTTTTAGTTTTCGAGGGTAATAGCTACGTATGTTGAAAAAATGAAGATATTAGACTATTTTATGATTGCAAATGGTAAAGAATGTAATTAAAGGCTCTTTTCCTATGTCAAAAGTTTTAGTTTTCGAGGGTAATAGCTACGTATGTTGGAAAAATGAAGATATTAGAATATCTTATGATTGCACATGGT
>NW_027064422.1:0-26362 GCF_032884065.1 Artemia franciscana
GAACTTAAAAAGTTCTCAAATTGATTTTGACGAGTACCGATAGGAAACCGAGTAACCGATAGTTAATTTACGCTTTAGAGAGAGCTAAAAGAGGAAAAATCATTTTCCAAAATGACATTTTGCAGTGTAGTATTCTCAAGAATTGCAATTAAGGGGAAAATGTTCATTTCACCAGTACCTACCCACAGGAAGAATCTCCCATAAGATTTGCCCAATTGCCCCATATATTAGGAAAACATTAATTTTACACAGTTGTAATGTTTCAACCGTCTTGATCTGAAACTGCAATGTTTCTAGTGTTCTTGATTATAATACGAGTGTTTTTTATAATACTAGTATTCGTGAATACTAGTGTTCTAATTATAATACTTATGTAGTATTCCAATACTGGCATTACCATAAAAACGAGGCAACCAACTTGTGAAAAACTAGCTTTTGGACTAGCTTTTTTTATGTTTAAAAAAATATGTTTAGGCAATTTTTGTTGTATACTAGAAACATATTTTATTAGTCGGACTGACGGACAAATCTATCAAACTTGTTGTTTTATAATTTAACAAAAGCACCAACAGAAGAACAATTGAGAAGAGTTTATAACTACTTCTTGGAAAGGTTTTTAGCAATTTTTCTAAAGGAGAGGGGTCTTGAGCCTTAAAGCTTCCGCAAAATTAGTAGTTGCAGTTTTTGGTGTTTTTATATTGATAATATTACCAGCTTTTGATTCACCGTTTAGATCCTTTAGAACAGAATCCCCCCCCCCTTTACGGTCGTGCCACGGTTTGTCTGTTGTTTGTTAAAATGTAAGAGTTGCGAGAAAGAATCAAACTTTAGCGCAAGGAGCGGGGTGTCGAGGAGGAAAGCCCCTTTCATATACGGAGTAATTTTTGTTCGTTTTAAGTTTTAATGTCGCTCCTTACTTTCATTTCAAAAAACTTGTTTTTTTTTAAATTTAATTTCTGAAAGTTTTTGAATTAATGCATGTCTGATTTTGGCTCTGCGTACATAAATTATGAAAACGAAATTTGCATATTAATTCTTTTTTTTTGGCTAAATGTCTCTTAGTTTTTATCAGACGATTTTGAGAAATAAGGGGTGGGGAAGGAGGCCTAGTTGCCCTCCAATTTTTCGGTTACTGAAAAAGGCAACTAGAACTTTTAATTTTTAACAAACGTTTTTATTAGTAAAAAAAATATTCATAACTTAAGAATTAACTTACGCAACTAACTTTAATATTATTGTATTTTTGATTATATATATGAGGGGGTTTGTCCCCTCGTTAATACCTCGCTCTTCACACTAAATATTAAGTTTTGTCCCAATTCTTTAAGAATGACCCCTGAATCAGAAAGGCCGTAGAATAAATAGTTGAAATTACTAAAAATAATGCTAGCATAAAGAGCGAAGTATTTATCTCCTCCTAAATACATCGCTCTTTGTGCTAAAGTATTTTTAGAACCCCTCATATGCGTAATAATCTCTGTTTGTTTTAAGTATTAATGCTTCTCCTTACTTTCAATTGAAAAAACTTTCATGTTTATATTTTCATTGTTTTTTTTTAAATAGTAATGCTAGAAAATCCTGCGCCCTTTTCATTGAATTTCTCTTCCCCATGAAATATTCATCCAAGGAAAGATCCTCCCATATAGCCTCCTCCCCTGAACCCAGGCACGTACACATAATTTTTTTTGGGGGGGGGGGGCAAAACCTTCGAAACACCCAGATATAAAGTAGCACTTTTTGATTTAGTAATGCGAAAAGCAAGTATATCGGAAAATACAGACTAACTTTAATCTGTAGTATTGTAGCGGATGGGGGGGGGGGAGAAGACAAGCCTCAAAAGTACGTTTTAGGCTCGGGTTATGTTCATAGCGATTTAGAACCAGTAATTAATCTATTATATCCCACTGAAAGGGAAATTTTAGGGTTAACAGTGGAATATGGATGCTGTGGGGGGTAGTTCTTTTATTGCAACAACGTAGATTTTAAATAAAAATGACAGTTTTCAAAATTGATCCATTAAAAGCTGTACTTTATCCTCAAAGGGGGGGGGGATAGAAGCCCTAATATCAAGGATAATTCTATTTTGCTGTGGAAAACAAACTCTTTTGTCTTTAAATAAAACACTTTTATCTTTTGATATATCTTTTAGCATCAAAATGCAGTTTTTTAGAGTTACGTTTACTATTGAGCCGGGTCGCTCCTTACTACAGTTCGTTACCACGAACTGTTTGATTGTAAATTAAATTCATTTTTATTTAGAATTGATAAAAGAAATTGTTCAGTTTGTGAATTTAGTGATGGAGAGACTTGGTATCATTTTTTGGGGGGTTCAAGACTTATGAAAAGGATAACATTGAGATGCAAGTCAAATCACAAAAGTTTTTGCTTCTCCTTTGGTTCTCATATTAAAGTTCTCTTATATATTAAAAAAGTTAATTTGTTTTAATATAAATCAATTTTATTTTACATACCAATAACGGCAGAGTGAAATATTGGTTCTCATCTGTTGCGCATCGAGTTTGGAGGACAATAAACAGCCCTTTTCTTTATGAGAAAGTTTGATTCCCATTTTGTATTTCGTATCAAATTTAGTAGAAAACTGAACATTTTTAATTCTTTAGGATCGAAAAAAAAATTCTAGAAGTTAAAATTGTTTTACATGAATGAACTAGTGAAAAAAGAAAAGGTTTTTCGCTGGTTCTGGAAATACCGGTTTTAATAAGTTCTAAGTTATAATAAGAACTGAACACAAGTAGGAAAGAATAATAAAGGCATGTACAAACCATATGTTCAACAACTTCCACATAATTTGCTCTAATTGTCGGGTCTCATTTATCATCTGTGGTAAATTATTCGAATGAGGAGAGAGAAACAGAAGAAAGGAAGAACACCAGTGCCACTGCAGACCTAGAAAAGTTTCAGCGCGTTTCGAGGATTATTTAGCTGCCTGAAACTTCAAAAGTGAAGAAAATTATCTTGTTGTTTGTCGTAAAATAAGAACCACTAAATTTTTTTAGTGCTTTGAGGTGATAATGGGAAACTTGCAAAAATAAGTTTTTGCAAGTTTTATCTCGCAATATTAAAATTTTTCGCAAAATTTTATTTTGCAATAAATAAAATTTATTTATCTGGCATATTTTCAACTTATTTTTCAATCTTCAAAAAACCAATTTTTTAACGAAATTTTGTGGATAGGTAGAGCTGAAGCTTAGATGTGTAAGGATAATGGATATGTCGAATTACGTTGAAGGGTTAAAACCACAGGACTTCAGAAAAATAGCATGCCAAAAACTTGCATAGGAAAAAAATTGATTCCCTTGTTTGACAACACTCCAAATTCTGTCAAAGAAAAACAACGAATACAATAGGTTTTGAATCTTGATACTTGATACAATGACAGTTTTTTAGCATAATAATAGGTTAATTGAAAAGAATGCCTAAAAATCACTAGTGGCGGTTGTAGTCTTCCTTGTACCCGGGTCAGAATTATGATCTTAACCCGATGACCCATTCAAATTCCTCCTTTAAAGTAATGATCTGTTCTTTGTTTATTTATTTATTTTATCACTTCTTTACATGTCTTTTATCTCTAATCGATTAATGTCCTTTTTCTTTTCTAGGCTAAGCAGTAGCTGAGCAGTAAATTTTGCAGTAAAACTGTTTAAGCCTGTACACTGTTGCCGTCTTTTTGTGTGATAGCCTTAATTTTCACAGAGAAAGGCGTTGCAACAGACCAGGCTTCTTGTAATGTTAAAGTTAAAATAAAAACCAAGGGCTTTCAACCTTAAATTCATTTCATTCTCTGTAAAATTCTTGTTTATGCCTTTTTTCTTCTTCTTTTTCATATTTTAAAAGAAATAGAGCCCTTAACATTTTTGAACTAATTTTATTTTTTGCTCATCCTTTGTTAAACGAATTTACTGCTCATCCCAGCTCTTCTGCTCTTCGTGAAGTCTACTCAACCAAGAAATTGCATCCTGAGTCAAGAAAATAAATTGAAAAATTTTAAATATACTGATTTTGCTGATTTAAAATATATAAGTTTTATCTTTTATGTATTTATTATTGTTTTAAAAAGTAGAGTTGTAACAAAGAGTCAAACTTTAGCGTAAAGAGCGGGGTGTTGAGGAGGGAACCACCCTTTTAATATACGGAATAATTTCTGTTCATTTTAAGTTTTAGTGTTGCTCCTTACTTGCTGTTAAAAAAACTTTTTTTTTATTTGTAATTACTTAAGGAACCCTGATTAAAAGGTTGATTCAGCAAAGGTTGAAGCTCATGTAGTAATCAACGTGTATATGCCTACAAATTATAACAAGAACAATCTGATTCACGATTTGCGTCTGTCTGCAAGCTTTTACTCAGGTTTCTTAAAAAAGTGGCCTAAGAAGGATAACTTCATATACTGAGCTAATTTCCTCAACTTTAACTTAAATCATGTTGTTGCTTCGTTTGTCAGTCACGAGATCAAAGTTTTTATAGAATGATTCTACTCGGACCTCCTTCCTATCTCTACTTTCTTTTACTCATCCCCACCTATTACTCAAAATGTAGAATCGAGTTGGTTTTCCTACCCAAGTTTTTAATTTGAAGACTTCTTTATTACTGCAGCTCCAGCAAGCAGTACAGGAAAATCAATCCTCTTAAGATTTTTATAGCTATCTATAGAATCTATTGCACTGTCCATGATTTGGCACTTTTTCAGTATCAGGTGGTGTTGTTGAGGTAACATATTTTAAATAATTCTCCATGTTTGACTATGAAAAAGAAGCCATTATAAAAAACTACCCCAATCAACGCTTAAAATCAATCGTTTAAGATTGTTATCGCAACTACTACTATTGGTCACGACTTTCAAATCAGACAGGCAGCTGAATATAATACGGGGTAATAAGATGGCCACCGCAAATGTATGACAAGAAAGTCTTTTTCAAGAAAACTGAAAAGTTTTACTACCCTTTTTAATTGACCAATAAAATTGGAGGGCAGCTAGGCAACCTCCTTGCCAAATATTGTTTTCCAAAATGCTGCGATAATTTCTTTTAGATAGTCATTTTCTTCATCCTAGTTGAAAGGCCTAAAAACTATGCCCTTGAGTATAACATGACCTGCCCCCTCCACAGCCCCTGGGTAAAGGTGTTTAAATTATAAAATGTATCTATTGTTTACCAATAGTAGTTGCTATTGAGATGCATGTATAAATTTTCAGGGAGGAGGGGGAATTTTCTGCTGGGGGTTTTTCCACGGGGGAATTTTCTATGGGGTTGAAGTTTCCAGGGAGTGAACTTGTCAAGGGAAATTATAGACTGTAGAAATTTGCCAGAATTCTCATAAAAAAATTATTTTTATATGTATTGCTTTCTTTTTCCCGTCTCAATCCTAAGCGTGGAGTGGTTAAAAGTAATTGTTGTGGGCAGATTTTAACCGGGATTGAATTATATAGAAGATATTTCTATGGTAAGGGGGGCTCCGTCCGTGGAAATGGGATCAGATTTCCTGGAATTATTTAAAAATAACCAAAACTCAATAAAAAAAATAAGTTTTTTCTTGTTTTGAAAGTAAGGAGCAAAATTAAAACTTAAAACAAGCAGTAATAATTTCTAATATGTTGGGGGTCGCCCTCTCCTCAGGACCTCCATCTGTACGCTAAAATTTGAATTGTGTCCCAATTCTTTCAGAATGATTCCTGAAACACAAAAACATTAAATAGAACACAATGGCTTTTTTTAAAGTACTGAAAAACTCTAGCGTAAAGACCGAGGTTTTGAGGAGGGGGCAACCCTCTTCATTTACGTAATAATTTCGGTTAGTTTTAAGTTTTAATGCTGTTAATTACTTTCAGTTTTTGTGAAGATAAAAATTGTATTTATTTAATTTTTACCATAAAACACACTTCATTTTAAACAAATTGTACTTAAAAATAAGTTTACTGGCCCTTAATGTAGGGACCTGGCTATTTCTTAATGGCTAAGGACGGCTAAAAATCTTTATTTTTTACCTTAAATACACTTTACTGTAAATAAATCATACTTACAAATAAGTTTATAGGCCTTTAACTAATGGGCCTGGCTATCTCGTATTAGCTAAGGACTGCTAAAAAATTGTTATTTCTACCAGAAAAAACACTTCAATTATGCAATTGTACTTACAAATAAGTTTATAGACCCGTAATTTAGGGGTCTTTCTATTTAGTAATAGCCAAGGACATCTAAGTTTTTTTATTTGTTTCATAAAATATACTTTCTTCTGAATGAATCAAATATACAAATAGGTTTATAAGCCCTTAATTATGGGACCTGGCTATCTCATAATAGCTAAAAACAGTTAAAAATCGTTATTTCTACCATAAATTACACTTCATCTTAAACAAATAGTATTTACAAATAAGTTTATTTGCCATTAATTTAGTTGTTTGGCTATTTCATAATGGCTTAGTACTGCTAAAAAAACTTCATTTTTAACATAAAATACAATTCATTCTTAATAAATCTTACTTACAAATATATTTATTGGCGGTTAATTTAGAGGGTCAGGGTGTCTCGTAATGACTAATGAATGCTAAATTTTTTATTTCTACCATATAATACATTCTAAACAAAACGTACCTAAAAATAGGTTTCTAAGCCCTTAAATTAGGGTTCTAGCCATCTCATAATGGCTAAGAACTGCTAAAAACCGTTATTTCCACCATAAAATACACATTTAAAAATCATAGAATCGGCTGAATAGTAACCAAAACTCGAAATAACGGTTATATAAAAGCGGATTTTGATACAAAAATATATATCAAAAGAAACAAATTTTTATGCTGACTTCAAATATAAAAAATTTCATTAAGTTTAGTCTTATCCATCAAAGGTTACGAGCCTGAGAATATATTCTTGATTGTCGAAAAAGAATGAAACAGTCCCTAAAAATCGATTGATCTTAATAAAAACTTCTAATAAAAAGGGTCTTAGAGCAGCAAGACGAATTGTTCAAAGAACTAAAAAACTTTATCGTAAAGAGCAAGGTGTCGAGGAGGGGACAATCCCCCTCATATACCTATTAGTTTCTGTTCGTTTAAATTTTTGATGTTGCTCCTTACTTTCAGTTGAAAAAATTTGTTTGTTTCATTTGATTTTTACCATAAAATGCACTTCATTTTAAACAAATAGTTTGGCTACCCCATAAAAAATCGTAAATTAAAGTTTAGATTAAAAAAAAGCCTAGTTTTTAAATCATAATTATGATGCGTTTTATTCATTGTTTAAGCCTTTTTTTTAATTTCTCTTTAAAACTATTAGTTTATTTTAAGAAATGTCTTGGTTTTTTAAAAGTAAATAATGGTGAGATAATGATAACTTCAGACTCCCCTGTTAATCAACCTAAATTCGGCTTACAATTTCCATCATATCTTTATTATAGCACTTTTGTCTGTTGCTATTTTTCACACCTTGTCTAACCCAAAAATTAATATGCAACCAAATGAATAAATTAGTTTTATCCTAAACAATACAGATTTAAATAATAAATCTTATTAATCGTATGAAATTACAAATTTCTGATTTTTTTTTTCATGTTTATAATGGTCTAATAATTCCTGATGAGGTCAGAAAACGCTCCTTGTTTGTTTTTGTAATTATATTTTATTGTCTGTTTTTCAAACAGAAAAAAATGATTTTTCAGAATAGGGTAGGTGTCATAAGACTACTATTGCCCCAGGGCTAACTAAATTAGCAGCAAACAAGTTTCATCTTCCTCAATGAGATGATTTTGCATATTCGAACTGTTTTGCATTACTTTTCTATTCTAAGCTCGACAGCTAGTTTAAAGATTTTGTCGAAAAACAAATCTCATTGTAGATAATTTTGTCACTTTGTTATACTTTATAATAAAAATTGTTTTAGTAATAGCATAAGTTTTTCTAATTTCTTCCTTTCTTTAGTATGATTTACGGAAAGGTTAGATTTATTATTTTTTACTCTTTTCTGTTTATTTGCTATTAAAATTTGAAAATAAATAATCCACAGGGGAGCCCTGAGTTATATTTTTTCATGAAAAGGGGCGGTTGAAGAAGTAAATTTGGCAAGGACTATGTTAGTTAAAGAACAAACGTGGCACAGATGGGTCTATTTTTTTGAGAAATACCACCATCATCCTTGATCAAGGTTAAGGCAAAACGAAAAGACTACTTTTTAAAAATAAGTATTTTGATGAAACTTGTATGATGTTGATTTTTTTTTTTTAACTAGATAGCGTTTTGGTCACAGAAAAAGTCTCTTAGACGTCAATTTTGAGGTTTTATTCATGTAATATGGTATAAGAAAATATTATTATGTAATAAGGTACAGTATTTTTCATCTTCCAGAACTGGATGTTCTTATTTCTTCTTCGACTTCTTATTTTTCCTATTTCTATTTCTTCTATTCCTTATTTCTGTTGCCTATTTAAGAAATAAGGGTTATTCCTTATTCCAACAAGGGGAAAGGAGATGAAAAGGACATGCTTCCTCATCAACGCCCCACTCTTTACGCTAAAGTTTTTTACTGTTTTAAAAAGTAGAGTTAAGAGAAAGAGTCAAACTTTAGCGCAAAGAGCGGGGTGTTGATGAGGAAGCAGCTCTATCATATACGAAGTAATTTCTGTTCGTTTTAAGTCTTAACGTCACTCCTTACTTTCCGTTAAAAAAACTTGTTTTTTTTTAATTTAATTTTTAAAGGATTCAATTACTGTTTCAATGTCTTTTGCTTCTTTTCTTTAATTGATTTAAAATATTTTAGCGCTAACTGCTACACATTATCACTTAATCGTCAATTATTTCTGTTAAATCGTCAAAAATTCTCAATTTTTCGATGAATTTATCCACATCTCAAATTCTCGCGTATTCTGGTATAATTTTTGCAATGTCAACTAGCGTTGTTTCTGAAGTCAATTTGTCTTCTGGTAGAGTCATTTACGTTTTTATCTACAACTTTATTTAGTCTTTTCGACCCAGATCTTCCGCAAGCCACCAGTTGTGGTAGATTTTTCTGTGTTACTGTAACGGTTGTTAACCTTGCCCTTGGAGGGGTTGTGAGTAAGATCCTAAGGTGATAAAAATTTGGCTAGTGTTTCCATAGGGACGGCCTGACCTATTATCTGAAGAGTCCCTACTGAGAATTGACGATAAGCTTAAATAATATTTCAGAGAGAAGTTTGGTATAATACAATTACTTTATTTAACTCAACACAAGCGGCATAAAGAAAATGGCTATATATACGCCACTGGGACGTGCCACAGTGTAAAAAAAATACAATATTCAAGTTACAAAACATTAAAACACTGACGAAATCCTAAGGTTTTCTTAAATAAACGTAACAGAGGTCAGTCAGGTAATTTAAATAGAAAAAATTGCTTGATCCCATAAAATGTGTCTTTTATACCATAGGTCAACCATTTCATTTCAGATTACATACGTACATAAGCAATGAAGTGGTTATTCCTCAATTTCCTTTACAAGCCTATACTTATAAGGATGTGCGCTTTTATCACAATAAAAAATGGTATTTCAAAATGTTGCATTTTCTATTTTGTGTCTTAGTATTTTTACTAAAATCAAATTCTGACTTAATTAGTCGGCTTTACTACACCATCTTCCTTTCTTCTCTTGTAATGTTTTCTCTTTTACTTTTCAAATATAAGAAGTTGTTTGAAATATTGAACGATTTTAAAAGTATACATATAGCATTTTTTTTTTTAGTTCAAAATCTGCCACAACTTAACCTGGAAAGTCTAACTTAATAATCTGAGCCGTTTTTTAGACACCCTTTTTGTCACCCTTTTGACATTATTCATGTTGTTTTATTTCAGCGTCCGTCTAAATGTTCCTTGAAAGCTTCAGCTTAATACCCTCTGCTCGCAATATAGCAACAGTTGCAGTATGAGTAGTAAACATATTTAACATGAACTAATAAACATCCTTCCGTGATCTTTCTTCGGGGGAAAAAAAATCACGTTTTTGTATATAAGAGTTTGAAACCTTTACAAGAGGGTTCTCTGATACCCTGGGTCTGATGGTGGGATTCTTATAAGGATCACTTGATGCTTTAGGGTTGTTTCCCACCTTGTTCGAAATCAGGCAAATTTTCTAAGGGTTCAAGTAGGCATCCTTTCCATTTTTGTCGTCGTTGACATTCTATGTGGTTGATTGAAATTGTATCTATAGTTACTAATCTATTTGTCTAAGGCTTTTTTCTGTTAAAACTATATTTTTAGAACAACGAAATGAAACACATCATAAGCATAAAAGAGAGGACATCTTTGCAGTACTAAAAACGAAGGATGGCCAAAATTAGCTTTTTTTTCTAGGTTGAATTTTAGAGCTGAGAAGTAATTCATAACGAACTCGGTGGAATCGAGATAATTTTTGATCCTGCTTAGCTAAAATTCTTTTCTAGTCTTTTATCGTCCAAACGCATGACTAACAACATAATTTTTTTTAGCAGTTCAAATAAACTCATGTTTTTACTTAATGGTGCTTTTTTGTTCTATTTTGAAAATGTGCTGATTAATATTTATTTTCTCATATGTTAAGTTTTGTTTCTGTTAAATGTCTTGACTATGCAAAATTCTTACCCACTTTTAGACTATGCGGTTTCCGTTCCCTATATGATGAGTTCTTCTAGCTATTTGCTTGTTCTATAGCTCCCTTTTTAACATTTTGTATCTTTTCTAAGCTTTTGAACCTGAACGGAATTCCTTAGCATTTTCCTGTCTTAAATACAGATTATACTGTACTTTTCTAGGGCTTTTCGGTTTCATCTACCAGTTACTTAACTCAGTAAAGTTCTGTTTGCTGCCCAATGCTTTGTTCTTGCCTAGCAAAAGACAATAAAATATTTTTGACGATTTTATTGTCCTCCATTCTTGTTTAGTATCAACCAATGATCCTCTAGTGAGAACATCTTAGTAGAACTAAAAACGAAGGATGGCTAAAACAAACGCAGATTTTAATTTTGTCCTCTATATATAGGGTCGGTTTTAAGTTTTAGAGCTGTTCTTTTTTTTCTTTTTTATTACTTCTTTCCTTGTCTTTTATGTCCAATCGATTGACGTCCTTTTCCTTTTCTATGTTGAATTTTAGAGCTGAGCAGTAATTCATAATGAACTCTGTGGAAGACTGTTTGCTGTTGCCGTCTTTTTGTGTAATGGCGTGTATTTTTACATAAAAAGTCGTTGCAACATAACAGGCATCAAGTAATTGTAAAATTCAAATAAAAATCAAGGGTTTTCAATATTAAATTCATTAAATTATCCGTGAAATTCTTGCTTTTGCTCCTTTCTCTCCCCTTCTCAAATTTTAAAAGAAACAGAACTCTTTACATTTTGGAATAAATTATCTTTTTTGCTCCCCCCTCAATAAAAGAATTTACTGCTCATCCAAACTCTTTTACTCCTTTATGACCTATATGCTCCTTTTGAACCTTATATGGCCTGTATGTTCCTTTTGCTCCTTGTATGGCCTGCATGCTCCTTTTGTTCATTGTATGACCTTCTTAAGCCAAGAAACCGCTTTTGGATTCAACAAACGGTAAAAGTAAAGAATCCAGGACATTTTATTTGTCCTTTATTTTAATAATAATTGAAAAACTTGTTTAAATAGAACTTTATTATATCGTTTTCTTATAGCTTATCATATACTTACTACTTCATGTTCTTAGAGATAGGTTTTATAGAAGAGACCCAGATAAAAATATTGAATAAATTGGAACGACAATCTTGCTCATAATCTTAATCCTAGAATTCGTCATTGTTTTTTATCTTAGAAAAAGAAGTGAAGTATCTTTGCGCTCGGTAATCTATACTGCTGGATTAACAGATAATAAATATATAATAAATAAAATAGTCTAATACTTCAAATATAATTATAGTGCAGTTAATTGGCAAATCGATTCTTTCAGTTTGATTATTTACAGGAGTGCATTTATGCTTGTAATTTTTAAAATTGTATCTTCTTTATGCTGAAAAGAAAGCATAATTTTAATTTGATTGATTTTTTCTTTTTGAAATAGCATCGTATTTGTGTATACAGTGCTTTTGTGTTGGTGATAGGATCGGGTAGACTCTACAGAAAAGAACTCTACAGGATTTTAATGAAAAACTAGGAGTGTCCTGCAAAGTACTCTTAAATATTGCCGAAAATGATCATTGAAAGAGGATTTTTTTGTAGATAGGTATATTATTCAAAAAAAAAAATTACTCTACTTCTTGTCTACTTCTTTTTTCTTGTATCCTGTGATGATTGTTCTATTCTGAGATAATCTAAATGTAAATCCCTTTAATGTTTCCTCTTTCTATTCTTGTATGGAAAATAAATTTGTTGCCATCATTTATTTCTTACAGTTATCCTACATTTTTGTTCACTATTATAACTTTTCTAACCTATTCAGTTTTGCATTAGTATTAAACCTCTTAAAGACCCAGTCATTGGCTAAATTCTTACTTCAAAGATTATGCTTCACTTTGAAAATTTCAGTGCTATTAAAAGAGGCCAAACCATAACGGATAATGTCATCTTTATTAATTCCCGTGTTAAAACTCCTTTGAACAAAATTCAGCATCGGGGAAACAATTAGTTTATCTTGATTATCCGTTTCTCGCATAGCTGAGCTCATAGGTTATTATTGGCTGCAAGGCATCATATATATTTATTCTTTATACAAGTGTTTGGAGAACTAGGTTAGCTAGTCTTCAAGAGTAAAAAAGCTTCCACCTCCTGGATATAAGTTTGGTGGCACGTCTTTTGAAACTATTGTTTGCTCTTTTAATATAGGGAGGATATAGAAATTATACCTCCGAGCTTAAAACCAACAAGTCCATCACACGGAAGGCTTATGGCTTTTGGAGATCGATTGGAAAGGGTATATTTAACTAGCCACAGATTTCTTAGTATGGGTGCTGAAATTTAGTTCACTGTGAATAAAAAATCTCACTCGTTATTTACAAAGGGGGTTGGATGGCTTCAAAGAAAATAACCACGCCTTATTTAGTATCTACCAACTAAAGGCAAGCCGATACATCAATTAAGATATGGCTTAAGTGTGAGATTTACGATACTCAGGTAACATATTCATAGACAGAAAACGTTGCAACTCTGGTCGGATATTCCCTCTATCACCATCATCAAGCTCTCCGACATTTTGTCTTAGCACTTGGGCTGCCTTTTAGCCAGCCCTTTGGCTGGCTGAGAACTAGTAAAATAAATAAAATTGGTAAGTATAAAGCTCTTTGTATCTTCTATAGATGTATAGTCGACTTGTTCTTATAGAAAATTAGGCTAACAAAAGTTGTTGGCCTTTGGTGTGTATGTTTAGCCTAGGCTATATTAACAGAGGTCAGACTCCATCCCATTAATTTGTAAATATATACCCTGCGTACTGAATCCAAATTCATTGTTCTCGGTCAAGTAAAACAGAAGGTTTTTGATAAATGTGGGACACTCTATATTTCTTACCTTAAAATAAAGAGTAGCCTATAGGTTACCACTTCATGCTTTTTTTTGTTATTTACAAATATGTCTGTTTAGGTTTACATTTTGTTTTAAGTGCTTTATATATCCTTGAAGATAATAAATTTTCTCTTCAGTTTTTTGGTCCCTCAATGGGTCAAATCATCAGCATCAAACTTTCAAACTGATTGTTTTATTATATGTTCATTTGTAAGGTGTAATAAGCATTTTGGTAAAATTCTAGTTTAGTGACTTCTTGCTATCTTGGAAAGGGGTTAGGTTAGGAAGGTAAAATCCTAGTTAATTGACTTCTTGCTATCTCAGAAAGGGTTTTTCTTGCTATCTCAGAAAGGGTTTAGGTTAAGAAAATTGAAACTTTCAGGGATGAATCTACAGACTAAAGTATGTCCTGGGAAGGTATTTTGAAGCAACTACCTCCACTCCTCCCTCTAAAGTGCCCTGATCTTTGATGATCTTTAAAAATATGTGTGTTGTAAAATTGAAACCTTGCAAAATAGATATTCTGCTGAATTGAAGTACAACAAAATTATTTTCAGCTTCATGACTTGCTCAATTCCATTTTAGGCTAATTGCTGTTATTTCAGTAGAATTCTGAGCCATAACAATATGTTTTTTTTTCTTCAAAATTTGGGAAATGTATTTGCATATCTTTAAAACCTTATAAAGTGGAATCGAGCAAAGTTCTTTAGCTGAAAACAATTTTGTTGTACTTCAATTAAGCAGAAGATCTATTTTGCAATGTCGTCTCACTTTTATAACACACATATTCTTAAAGGTCATCAAAGGTCAGGGCCCTGTAGAGGGCGAAGGAGTAGAGGTAGTTGCTTCAAAATGTCTTCCCAGGACATGTTTTAGTCTGTAGATTCATCCCTGAAAATTTCATTTTCCTAACCTAAACCCTTGCTGAGATAGCAGGAAGTCAATTAACTAGAATTTTACCCCAAATTTAGTATTGTTCCTTACTTCCAGTTGAAAAAAAATTTTCCTTTTTCAATTCATCACTGATCAAAAAGCTATCCTTTGGCATTCAACACACAGAAAGATGAGAAAAATAGCAAAGCAAGAAGAATCTAATCAAATTGAGTGAAGTATCTTGGTAGTAAATAATCCAGATACCTAGAACTAATTCAATGAAAAATCTGTAGTATTCTATTTCAAAATATATTAACAGATTTTCAAATCTTATAGATACTGAAGGACATGAAAACGGAAAACTTCTACTCTAACCAATAATACACATTGCCAGAGGGATCCAAATTAATACCCGTATTGCAACCTGTATTACAAAAAAAATATAGGGATACGCACTTCAATAAACCGTAAACGAGTGTCTGGGTTTATTCTTCTGTCAAAATGCAGTTTTTGCTGCTTGAAACTGATTTTGGCACACTCCCTCCCCCACGCATTACCCAACTTTTCTGTGCAAAGTAAAACCTGATTTTACCCCTTCATAAGTTTGGCCTAATTATAAAATTGGGATAAAAAGTCAAACTTTAGCATAAAGAATGAGGCATTGAGGAGGGGGCAACCCCCCGCAAATACAGAATAATTTCTATTTGTTTTCAGTTAAAATGTTATTCCTTACTTTCAGGTGGAAAGCTTGTTTTTACTTAGTTTCTGATCGTTTTTTAAGTAATACTAAAAAGTAAATCTTAAAAAATAAACCCACAGAAAATGCCTGAAAGTAAAGTTCTTCCCGCAAAGAATTCCATCCTCGCTGAAAATCCCCCAGGAAAATTTCTCGAGGGCAATTCCGCATGAAACATTCTCCTTAGCATAACTTGAAAGACTTAATTTCTGATCGTTTTTCAAATTAAGTTGGAAATTCCCCTTCCCGGTGATAATTTTTCACAGAAATTCCGCCACTCCCAATGGATAGTTGCACCCGAGAAATATTCCCCCTTGGAGAATTTTTCCTGCGGAAAATTCCCCCATTGCAAATTTCTCCCACAGGAAAACCCTCCAAACAATTCTAACCCCGCTAAAAATTTCCCCAAGAACATCTTTACACGTAACATTTAGTCGGCAAAAATAGTGACAAATAAAAAACAAAAATCGTAAAGGAAATCTTGCCAATCCCCCCACTTTTTCCAGGAATTTTTTTCTGGAAAGCACAAGTACCAATATTTTTGGCACCAAAATATTGGCACAAGTACCAATATTTTTTTCCAGTCCACAAAAAAATTATATGGTACATTTCTGGCACTTACGCAGGGGGGGCCTTTGGGTCCGCCTCCCCCCCAGAAATTTTATGAAATGTTTAATTTCCCCATGGTTTCTTGGGATTTCTGGCAAAAGTAGGACGTATATTAAGAATCTAGGTACATGTATGAAGCCTTTTTTGGGACTTCACAGCATGTAATTATCCGGTCAAGTAACTGCCCAATTATTAACCCATTTTCTGCCTAACATTTTACCCTCTTTGAAGTAATTAGCGGTTGTACTGTTTTTGTTTTGTTTTTTTTTTTTCGTAAAGAGAGTTTGATTTCCACAACAAAATAGAATTATCCTTGATATTAGGGCATTTATCCCCCCGTTTCAGGATAAAGTACAACTTTTAATGGGTCAATTTTGGAAACTATCATTTTCTTATTGAAATAAACGTTTTCACAATAGAAGAACTACCCCCCCCCCCCAGCACCCATATTGCACTGTTAACTCTAAAATTTCCTTTCAGTAGGATATAATAGATTAAAGGGATTAATGGAAGAATTTGGAGAGAATTGGTAGGTAAAAGTTATGGGGACAAAGAATTTAAAGGAATTTAGGGAACTGGGAAAGTTCTAGCCTAGGAAGATAGCTACAGCACATCAGGATATTTTGCTTAGTCCTAGTAGCTGCAGCAGTAAAAGCAGCTTAGCAGACGAATTAGTAGTAGGCTAGTAGCCTTAGATTTAGAATTTTTTGTGGGGGGACTTCATTGTTACTAATTACTAGTTTTGGCGCAATGGTTCTCCTGTCCTCTTGTGTTTAACATTTTTCGAAGTTATTCCATTATTCATTCATTTCAATTTTTTGTTAATTAAAAGAGGGCCTTTCCGAAGCCAAGAGCGGGGGGTTAGCAAAAAAACAAAAAACCTGTACAGAAGAGTCTTTAAAAGCTGGGGGTTTGGGGGGCGACAGCCCCCCAACTGCCTCTTCTAATTCCTGTACATTTTAAGGTTCGACTTTGGGATGCAGCCTCTTTAACTCTTTAAGAAAACGAAGTTTTTTTCATATTATTTCTGTACGTTTTTCTACAATCCATGGTGGATGTAATTTAATAATTCCTGTACTCCTCGTACAGGAATTAGGAGAGGAACTTGGGTGGCTGCCGCCCCCCCCCCCTCCGCTTTTAAATCATTGTATAAAATAGAAAAAAAAAGATAGAATGGCCGAAATGTTTCTTTTGCTCATAAGAAGCTAATATTCTGTTATCTCTCAATTGATAAGCTGTCCAGGTGTTATCAAAATTATACACTTTTATTTTGATGTTGTTAAAAAAATCCGCCCGTAAGGGACTTGAACCCTTGACCCGAGGATTAAATGTCCCACGCTTTACCGACTGAGCTAATCACTTGCATGAGTGTAAATGTAACTTCTCAATAAATTTTAAAAATTTCAAATTAACATGGGCTATTATGGAGAGAAATGCGTTAATTAATTAGCTAATGCGTGGTTTCTGGAAAACAGGGAAGGAGTTATCGGATCGAGCTGAAATTTCGCGGATAAGCTCCTGGGCCGTAGGGGACCTTAACTTGTGAATTTCAGCCCGATCGGACAACGTTAAAAGGGGGGTGGGGTTAGGGGGTCGAAACTTTTGGGGGGTTAAGATTTTCCTACGAAACTTTCAAGGGCACTTAGTCGGAGAATTCCACATCGAATGAGTCTTCGTACACCCGGATCTGATGTCGGATGTGACCTGTAGGTGTCTAGGAAAAAAAAGAAAATTAATTTTAAGTGGCTATGCGTGGTTTCTGGAAAACAGGGAAGGAGTTATCGGATCGAGCTGAAATTTCGCGGATAAGCTCCTGGGCCTTAGGGGACCTTAACTTGTGAATTTCAGAGCGATCGGACAACGTTAAAGGGGGGCTGGGGTTGACGGGTCGAAACTTTCGGCCAGATTTTCTCCATGAAGGAAAAGTTGGAGGGGGATGAAATTTCGCATGTTTCTTAGTTGGAGCTCGGGCTACGAAATGCATCCCTCCCCATTCCTCTGCGACCGCTGGAACCGAAGATCGCTTAACATTGTCGTGTGTCGCCTCTTTATAGAGGCACGAGTGTGCCTCCTTGAAAGGTTGTGATAAACTGATCGTCTTATCATTTTCTAATTATGTCATTTTCAATTTACATTAATACTGAAGAGATTGTATTTTTACACTTTTATTTTCCTTTTAGTGATTTGACCTCAGGCGTAAATGATTCCTCAGATGAGGAAGTTGACGATTACCCAAGTTATCAAAGCTTAAAAATACATTGGAAAAATAGGTAAGAATAAACTGTTGAATAATTATATTTTATAATAATTTGATAGTTGTTTTATTAATTATAGCTGTGCGTAAAGACTGTATTTTAGAAGTATATTTAAATTAGGTTTAAAATTTACCACAAATTTTGGTTTCTCTTGAAAAACTAATTAGGTCTCTCTTATTGATGAAATATCCTAATTTTTATAACACTTAGTATCTACTAAGTGACACATAGCGATCGCAAGTTCTGTTGGTCGGATTTGTTGGTCCCGGTTTTGCTAGTCTAGGAACTTCAAGGTAAGCTAGGACGATGGAATTTGGCAGGCGCATCAGGAACCAGACCAGATTAAAATAGAAATTATATTTTCCCCAATTCAACCATCTTTGGGGGGGGGGGGTTAAATCGGAAAATTAGAAAAAATGAAGTATTTTTAATTTACGAACGGGTGATAGGATCTTAATAAAATTTGATATTTAGAAGGGTATCATGTCTCAGAGCTATTTTTAAAATCCCGACCGTATCCGATGACATTTGGGGAAGTTGGAGGGGGAACATAAAATCTTGGAAAACGCTTAGAGCGGAGGGATTGGGATGAAACTTGGTGGGAAAAAAAGATAGATTTCTAGATACGTGATTGACATAATTGGAACGGATCTGCTTTCTATGGAGGAGCTGGGGGTTGTTAATTTGGAAAAATTAGAAAAATTGAGGTAGTTTTAACTTCAGAACGGGTAACCAGTCATCGGTTACCACTTAGAGTGGAGAAATCGGGATGTACTGGAACCTGGTGGGTAACCAGATCTTAATGGAATTTGATATTTAGAAGGAACTCATGTCTAATAGCTTTTATTTCAAATCCCAACCAGATCTGTTGACATTAGAGGGAGTCGGAGAGGGAAATCAGAAATCTTGAAAAACGCTTAGAGTGGTGAAATTGGGAAGAAACCTCGTGGGTAGAATAAGCAAATGTCGTAGAAATGTGATTGACTTAACCGTACTGGATCCGATCTCTTTGGGGGAGTTAGGGGTAGGGTTTAGTGTTTTGGTGAGTTTGGTGCTTCTGGATGTGCTGGGACGATGAAAATTGGTAGGTGTGTCAGGGACCTGTACAAATTGACTTGATAAAGTCATTTTCCCAGATTCAACCATCTGGGGGGCTAAAGGGAGAGGAAAAACTAGAAAAAAATAAGGTATTTATAACTTACGAGTGGGTGATCAGATCTTAACGAATTTTGATATTTAGAAGGACTTTGTGACTCAGAGCTCTTATTTTAAATCCCGGCCGGCATTAAGCCTCTAATTTTCCTTTTAAATCAATCTATTGATTCTTTGAATTTTGCTAGGGCTTAATACCATATGAGTTCTCGGCTCTTCCGGTGTCGTCACAAGTGCCATATGAGCTCTTAGCTCTTGTTTTTATATTTTGTACTTTTATTTCTAATAATGTATACGTAATATCACAGTAACATTATTTGTTTTATTTGAAATTTATAAAATTCAAAACAGAGAAATCGCTTATGGATAGTTTTGGGTAACTGACTGACTGACCGTATCTCAAACAGTAAGTTGTGCGAAAAAGGTGTTTCAATCCCTGTTTCTAGGGCTATAATGAAAGAAAGGTTAAGATGCCTAGGACACATTCTTTGGAGGAAGGATGTCAGATTGCCAAAGATTGTCCTTGTCGGCCAACCATCTAGGGCCAAACGAAAAGTAGGTTATCCCCCATTGGGGTGGGAGGACGTCGTAAGGTATGGTTTAAGGGAAATTGGTACTTCCTGGCAGGGTGTAAGGAGGAAATCTTTGAATGGACTGGGATTGAGAAGGAGCGTGGGTAGCTTTGTTGACCTCAGGCGGCTTGGTGCTGCTGATAATTGTCTGTAGTAGTATTATTAATCATGACTTTTCTTGCCATTGGCTGTTCTGTGGAAAATATTGGCTGGTCCTAATCCATTAGCTCTTCTGGCTCGCTATTAGGTGGTCTTGAGTCTAGTCTGGGTCTTAGGAGTGCCTTACAATGATGTACCCTCTCATTTAATGAATCTCGGTTGTTGGGTCGATAAATACTTTACAGTTGTACACTTTCTTGTAGAAAACTTCCCTCGTTATAAAGCGGATTGAATAGTTCTTTCATATCACCCGATAAGCAGATAGGTTTAGAGGATTTTCTGAAAGTGGGGCACAGTCTTGTAGTTTCAGAAACAATCGTAATCAATACTGTACGAAAATATTGGGTCGACCCAGCTCTAAATGTGTACCTTTAGGAATCTGGGGGGGGGGGGGGGGTAATCAGGAAGGGTGTGCGAAAGTACAGGATGGCTGGTTCCCAGCTTCAATAGCATTCCCTGGCCGATGGGCCATGAAACGGAGATAGGCACCGCTGGTAGGCACTTTAAAGTCCAACGCCATATTATTTTGAACATGCATGATCCAGTTGATGTCGTGTTATCTTGCAAAATAAGTACTCAGAAAAGGCATTGGCCCGCCACAATTTTGTGCATCTTCACATTCTTCACGTACTTTAATGATGAAGTTTATGTTTTCTTAGAAGTTTAGTCTTACCCATCAGAAGTTACGAGACTTAGAAAATTTGCCTGATTTTCGAAAAAAGGTGAAAATACCCCCTAAAAATCAGGAAATCTTGATGAAAATCACATCATAAGATTCAGTGTATCAAAGAACCCTGCTGTAGAAGTGTCAAGCTTCTGTATTCATAAATCTGCTATTTTGCATTTTTTGTTCTCTGAAGAGAGATCATGGATCCGTGTTTCTTTGTTTGTTTGTATTGTTGTATTTTTCCAGGGTAGGTCGTATCCAAATAATGCTCCTAGAGGAATAGAAAAGTGTGCTTTCGAATGGAAATTAAAATTTCTAGTGTTCGTTTTAAGTTATAGCAGGTAGCAAAGTGGATCGGTGATCTGCTTGACAATATGGCGCCCAAGGGATTGATCCTTGCTACGGTTAGGTTGGTTGACGTACTAGCTGCCTGTTTTTATAAAAAGAAGACCTTGCAACCAAAACATTAATTTGACTCCCTGTGTGCTTGCATTGGCTCTTGAGGGTCTTTCCCCCTTTTCTTTCTTCTTGTAGAAGGGTTTATCTATATATATATATATACATATAAATATATGAATATATTTATATACAGCTAGTACATATATATATATATATATATATATATATATATATATATATATATATATATATATATATATATATATATATATATATATATATATGTATATATATATATATATATATATATATATATATATATATATATATATATATATATATATATATATATATATATATATACATATATATATATATATATATATATATATATATAACTACTATTACTAACTATGTTTTTAACTATGTAAAACTTGCGAATATACAACATTCTTCGCTGTCCCATTGTCTGTTCATATAAATAGATTGTCAGGTTTACCGACTCTTGAACATGCAACATATCCGTATTCAAATCTATACTTCATTATTCTAATCGTCATTTATATTCCCTGAGTCCCGGTCGTCATTTGTGTCCTGGTGTCCCGGTCTGTAGTGTCATCTTATAATGATGTCATGATTGTCCTTGAGCTTTGTTGATGGTGATTGCTAATCGAACATTCCCTGTGTCCCGGTCGTCATTTATATATCCCCCCTGTGCCCCCGGCGTCCCCGTTGTGGTTGTGTCCCTGTGTCCTGGTCGTCATTTATATTCCCTGTGTCCCGGTGTCCCAGTCTGTAATTTCTCTTTGAGCGTCCCGGTCGTCATTTATATTTCCTGTGTCCCGGTCGTCATTTGTGTCCCGGTGTCCCGGTCTGTAATTTTGTCAGTCGACAAACAACTTCATGACGACATACAACTCAATCCTTATAATAACGTCTGTCAACAAACATGACGTCAGTCGACACTCAAACATGAAGTCAGTCAACAGACACACAAAGAAACAACTTTTATACATATATATATATATATATATATATATATATATATATATATATATATCTATATATATAAAAATAAGTTGTCTGTCTGTCTGTCTGTGGATCAGGTGACGTCATGTTTCTGTGTTGACTGATGTCATGAAATTAGTTGTCGTCATTTTTGCTATGACGGTGACGTCATTAATGGTATTTAAGACATGCGTTCACGGAAAAATGTTTAATTGTAAAATGACTGAAGAACCTACAATGGCAACAGCCGAGGAAGCTGCTCAAAGAGTCTATGCCAAAAAACTTGCGGCTGATAGAGAAAGTAAGAAAAGAAAGTGTGCCGAGGAATCACAAGAACAGCAAGAAAACAGGCTTGCAGCTGATAGAGAAAGTAAGAAAAGGAAGCGTGCCAAGGAATCACAAGAACAGCAAGAAAACAGGGTTGCGGCTAAAGAACTCAAAACCGCGCAGTTAGATGAAAATCCACCTGGAAAGCAAGAGTCAAAACATATCAAAACTGAAAATGATAGCGATGATGATTGGGTTTGGGATTTTGACTTGGATAAGGTCATCAATGCCTACCAGATTTAAGTTAAAAAACAAAGGTTCGGCGATGTGTACTTCATAGTGACGCTGAAAAATAAAGAAGAAGAAAAAACTGAAAAAATGTAAAAACTAAAAAGAAAAAACACTCAAAGATAAATTACAGACCGGGACACAAATGACGACCAACACAGAGGGAATATAAATGACGACCAGGAACCTCAAAGAAAAATTACAGACTGGGACACCCGGACACAAATCACGACCGGGAATATAAATGGCGACCGGGACGCAGGGACACAACTACAACGGGGACGCCGGGGGCACAGGCGGGATATATAATTGACGACTGAGACACAGGGATTGTTTGAATAGAAATTACAGACCGGGACCTCGGGACACAAATGACGACCGGGACACTGGGACACAGGGAATATAAATGACGACCGGGACACTCAAAGAGAAAATACAAACTGGGACACCAGGACACAAATGACGACCGGGACACAGGGAATATAAATGCTATGTATGATATATGACACATAGCAATCGCAAATTCTGTCGGTCTGTCGGTCCTAGTTTTGCTATGTTAGGTACTTCCAAGTAAGCTAGGACGTATCAGGGACCGTACCAAATTGAATTAGAAACAGTCGTTTTCCCGATTTGACCATCTGGGGCGGGGTGGGGGGGGGTGCTGGGGCTGGTTAATTCGGAAAAAATAAAAAAAATGAATGATTTTTAACTTACGAACGGTTGATCAGATCTTGATGAAATTTGATGTTTGGAAGGATGTTGTGTCTCAGAGCTGATTTTAAGTCCTGACCGGATTTAGTGACATTGGGGGGGGGGGCTGGAGGGGGAAAATCTAAAATCTTGGAAAGCACTTAGAGTGGAGGGATCGGGATGAAACTTGGTGGGGAAAATAAGCACAATTCCTAGATACATGATTGACATAACCGGAACAGATCCGCTCTCTTTGGGGTAGTTGGGGGGGGGGTTAATTCTGAAAAATTAGAGAAAATTTGGTATTTTTAACTTACGAACGAGTGATCGGATCTCAATGAAGTTTGATATTTAGATCCCGATTGGATCTGGTGACATTGGGGGGAAACCTAAAATCATGGAAAACACTTAGATTGGAGGAATCGGGTTGAAACTTGGTGGGAAAAATAAGCAGAAGTCTTAGATACGTGATTGACATAATTGGAACGGATACGCTCTATTGGGGGGGGGGGGGTTAATTCTGATTAATTAGAAAAAATGAGGTATTTTTAAAATACGAAGGAGTGATTCGGACCTCTTAACGTAGATCATTTATTTTAAAGCTCAACCGGATCCAGGGTCATTGGGGGGGGGGGCAGTTGGGGTTGACCATAAATCTTGGAAAATTCTTAAGGCGGAGAGATCAGGATGGAACTAGATGAAAATAATAAAAATCTGTCTGAGATACGGACTGACATAACCGGACCAGATCTGCTTTCTTTGGTGGAGTTTGGGGGGGGGGGGTAATTCGGAAAAATGAGGTATTTGTAACTTACGAACGGGTGACCAGATCTTAATGAAATTTGATATTTAGAAGCATAGTGATTGACACGATTGGAACAGATCCGCTCTATTGGGGGGGGGGGGGTTAATTCTGAAAAATTAGAAAAAATGAGGTATTTTTAACATACGAAGGAGTGATTCGGACCTCTTAACGTAGATCACTTATTTTAAATCTCAACTGGATCCAGGGTCATTGGGGGGGGCAGTTGGGGTAGACCATAAATCTTGGAAAATACTTTTCGGAGGGGGATTGCAGGAAATCCGCGAGAATTGTTCTGATCAGATCACAAAAGGGTAGTACTTTTTTTAGTGGCTGGCCGGCTAGACAAGAAGACTACGGGAAGATTCAAGGCTAAATTGGCGTTCATAAGTTCAGCTTATTGAAACAAGTACCCAAGAGATGGCTTACAATTGGACCTGCCGCTTCGAAGCTAAGGGAACAGATGCCAGCTCTGTCTGAGTACTTCGTTGTCTGTATTCCACAGAAAAACCCTAGTCTTATGAAATCAAATGCGTACAAAGAGATCATCCGGCTGATCTAACAACCGACCATGAAAGCTGAGTGTCAGTTTGTTGTTGATAGTGCAAACCTCTTCACACGTTTCACTGAGAAATTTGAATGGGAAGAGGCTCTAGTGCATGAACTCTATACGGAGCTAAATCTGCTGGTCTTGACGTTGGCTGGACGAGCTTTAAAATCCGAAGTGACCGAAGAGCTTAGGGATGAACTAACGCTTCAGCCATTCAAAAATAAAGAGAACTTTGTGCCACTGCTACAGACAGTTGTGAGTGACGAGATTATTGACTGTCTCAAGTCAGTAGACGAGGTTCCAAAGCCATTATTCTACTGGTGCAAGATATGCCCTTAAGTAAATACTCGGCGGAAATTTTGCAGTTGCTGAAACTGTTAACTTTTTATTTATCCCTGTGAAGTTTCAAAGCCAGTTTCTGCTCAGAGTTAACTATATTTTTTCCATGAAATTACCCATCGCAATGCGAAAGGACAAGCTAGTTGACGAGTTTAAGCTAGTCCAGTTATTCGGACTTCCACCGGAACCAGGAAGGTCGACGACAAGTGGAACCACGTGATTCAGGGAGGTAAATATTCTAACTTGTCTGAAGTTGTAAGAAGCGCTTTGACCATTACACACTGATCTGCCAGTATTGAGCGGGGTTTATCCCTTTCTGGGTGGTTTTCAGCAAATAAAGAGCTTCGATGAATGAGCGAACTTTGAATGCAAAACTGTTTGTGGTAGATGTGTTTGGAAGATTTTGAGGACGTACGCAAAATGTTGCTATCACCGAAGACTTGATAAGACTAGACAAATCCGTTAGAAAGAGCTATGATTTGTACCTACAGCATGAAAAGCCTTGAAAGACAAAAATGAGAGAGTGGCAGGATTTGGAGGCGAGAGAACGGCTGATACAGCTGCAGCTCGCTATAAACCTCTTTTAATAGGCAGGCAATAGCGACTCTCGAAAAATCTCCCAGAGAGAAAAAAAAAGAAGCGTTTGGTTCCAAGGAACGGGCTGCAGAGGAGTTGCTGAAGTAAACTTATAACTAGCTGGAAAATGGCATTGAAAAGAAGGACAGGGTGGAGATACAGCTTGCGCAGGCCAATTTAGATGGGTAATAAAAAAAAGGTAGCTGCTACTCTTGAAACGACCCAGAAGCAGTTAGAGTAAAGCAGCTGGATCGCTCCTTTCTACAGTTCGTTACCACGAACTGTTTGATCCCCATCGGCATTCCCTCAAGACAGAGAGTTTTTTGATTTAGTTTAACATTTCCCTCAACTTTCGGTGAAAGTTCCCACTTAATACTCTTAAATGTTGCCGAGTTATTGCATATATGCCATATTGACATTCATAATGCATTTAATGTCTCCTGAATTAGTTCAATATACCTCTCGATATTCACTCGAAATTTTTACTTAATACTGTTAGTTGTTCTTGAAATGTTATAAATGCGCCCTTTTTTTTACCTTTATGTTTACAGTTGCTTTTGACTTTGTTGTACAATGTTTGTTTATTCCCTGAAAGTTGCTACTGTGGTCCATGGAACTTCCTGAGATACTGTCAATATGTCTTTTTGGCACCCTTGATGCACATAGTGCGTTTTGATTTTGATCAGTACCATCTGTACAACTATCTGAAAGTCGCCTTAATACCCTAAGAAGTTGCTGAGATATTTTTGATATGCCCTTTTTTTAACCTGAATGCAGGTAGTATCTTATCGTTGAATTCAATTTGCTCTCTGATCATTCCTTGAAAGTTAAACTTGATATCAAAAGCTGTTCGTGACATGTTGCGGATACTGTCTTTTGACAATTTGTTCGGGATTTATCTCAACATGCACCGAAGGTTTCAGCTTTATACTTTAAGCAATTCTTGTTATA
>NW_027064423.1:0-26370 GCF_032884065.1 Artemia franciscana
TCTTCATTTTCAACATACGTAGCTATTAGAAAACTAAAACTTTTGAAATAGGAAAAGAGCCTTTAATCACATTCTTTACCATTTGCAATCATAAAATAGTCTAATATCTTCATTTTTTCAACATACGTAGCTATTACCCTCGAAAACTAAAACTTTTGAAATAGGAAAAGAGCCTTTAATCACATTCTTTACCATTTGCAATCATAAAATAGTCTAATATCTTCATTTTTTCAACATACGTAGCTATTACCCTCGAAAACTAAAACTTTTGAAATAGGAAAAGAGCCTTTAATCACATTCTTTACCATTGCAATCATAAAATAGTCTAATATCTTCATTTTTTCAACTACGTAAACTAAAACTTTTGAAATAGGAAAAGAGCCTTTAATCACATTCTTTACCATTTGCAATCATAAAATAGTCTAATATCTTCATTTTTTCAACATACGTAGCTATTACCCTCGAAAACTAAAACTTTTGAAATAGGAAAAGAGCCTTTAATCACATTCTTTACCATTTGCAATCATAAAATAGTCTAATATCTTCATTTTTTCAACATACGTAGCTATTACCCTCGAAAACTAAAACTTTTGAAATAGGAAAAGAGCCTTTAATCACATTCTTTACCATGTGCAATCATAAAATAGTCTAATATCTTCATTTTTTCAACATACGTAGCTATTACCCTCGAAAACTAAAACTTTTGAAATAGGAAAAGAGCCTTTAATCACATTCTTTACCATTTGCAATCATAAAATAGTCTAATATCTTCATTTTTTCAACATACGTAGCTATTACCCTCGAAAACTAAAACTTTTGAAATAGGAAAAGAGCCTTTAATCACATTCTTTACCATTTGCAATCATAAAATAGTCTAATATCTTCATTTTTTCAACATACGTAGCTATTACCCTCGAAAACTAAAACTTTTGAAATAGGAAAAGAGCCTTTAATCACATTCTTTACCATTTGCAATCATAAAATAGTCTAATATCTTCATTTTTTCAACATACGTAGCTATTACCCTCGAAAACTAAAACTTTTGAAATAGGAAAAGAGCCTTTAATCACATTCTTTACCATTTGCAATCATAAAATAGTCTAATATCTTCATTTTTTCAACATACGTAGCTATTACCCTCGAAAACTAAAACTTTTGAAATAGGAAAAGAGCCTTTAATCACATTCTTTACCATTTGCAATCATAAAATAGTCTAATATCTTCATTTTTTCAACATACGTAGCTATTACCCTCGAAAACTAAAACTTTTGAAATAGGAAAAGAGCCTTTAATCACATTCTTTACCATTTGCAATCATAAAATAGTCTAATATCTTCATTTTTTCAACATACGTAGCTATTACCCTCGAAAACTAAAACTTTTGAAATAGGAAAAGAGCCTTTAATCACATTCTTTACCATTTGCAATCATAAAATAGTCTAATATCTTCATTTTTTCAACATACGTAGCTATTACCCTCGAAAACTAAAACTTTTGAAATAGGAAAAGAGCCTTTAATCACATTCTTTACCATTTGCAATCATAAAATAGTCTAATATCTTCATTTTTTCAACATACGTAGCTATTACCCTCGAAAACTAAAACTTTTGAAATAGGAAAAGAGCCTTTAATCACATTCTTTACCATTTGCAATCATAAAATAGTCTAATATCTTCATTTTTTCAACATACGTAGCTATTACCCTCGAAAACTAAAACTTTTGAAATAGGAAAAGAGCCTTTAATCACATTCTTTACCATTTGCAATCATAAAATAGTCTAATATCTTCATTTTTTCAACATACGTAGCTATTACCCTCGAAAACTAAAACTTTTGAAATAGGAAAAGAGCCTTTAATCACATTCTTTACCATTTGCAATCATAAAATAGTCTAATATCTTCATTTTTTCAACATACGTAGCTATTACCCTCGAAAACTAAAACTTTTGAAATAGGAAAAGAGCCTTTAATCACATTCTTTACCATTTGCAATCATAAAATAGTCTAATATCTTCATTTTTTCAACATACGTAGCTATTACCCTCGAAAACTAAAACTTTTGAAATAGGAAAAGAGCCTTTAATCACATTCTTTACCATTTGCAATCATAAAATAGTCTAATATCTTCATTTTTTCAACATACGTAGCTATTACCCTCGAAAACTAAAACTTTTGAAATAGGAAAAGAGCCTTTAATCACATTCTTTACCATTTGCAATCATAAAATAGTCTAATATCTTCATTTTTTCAACATACGTAGCTATTACCCTCGAAAACTAAAACTTTTGAAATAGGAAAAGAGCCTTTAATCACATTCTTTACCATTTGCAATCATAAAATAGTCTAATATCTTCATTTTTTCAACATACGTAGCTATTACCCTCGAAAACTAAAACTTTTGAAATAGGAAAAGAGCCTTTAATCACATTCTTTACCATTTGCAATCATAAAATAGTCTAATATCTTCATTTTTTCAACATACGTAGCTATTACCCTCGAAAACTAAAACTTTTGAAATAGGAAAAGAGCCTTTAATCACATTCTTTACCATTTGCAATCATAAAATAGTCTAATATCTTCATTTTTTCAACATACGTAGCTATTACCCTCGAAAACTAAAACTTTTGAAATAGGAAAAGAGCCTTTAATCACATTCTTTACCATTTGCAATCATAAAATAGTCTAATATCTTCATTTTTTCAACATACGTAGCTATTACCCTCGAAAACTAAAACTTTTGAAATAGGAAAAGAGCCTTTAATCACATTCTTTACCATTTGCAATCATAAAATAGTCTAATATCTTCATTTTTTCAACATACGTAGCTATTACCCTCGAAAACTAAAACTTTTGAAATAGGAAAAGAGCCTTTAATCACATTCTTTACCATTTGCAATCATAAAATAGTCTAATATCTTCATTTTTTCAACATACGTAGCTATTACCCTCGAAAACTAAAACTTTTGAAATAGGAAAAGAGCCTTTAATCACATTCTTTACCATTTGCAATCATAAAATAGTCTAATATCTTCATTTTTTCAACATACGTAGCTATTACCCTCGAAAACTAAAACTTTTGAAATAGGAAAAGAGCCTTTAATCACATTCTTTACCATTTGCAATCATAAAATAGTCTAATATCTTCATTTTTTCAACATACGTAGCTATTACCCTCGAAAACTAAAACTTTTGAAATAGGAAAAGAGCCTTTAATCACATTCTTTACCATTTGCAATCATAAAATAGTCTAATATCTTCATTTTTTCAACATACGTAGCTATTACCCTCGAAAACTAAAACTTTTGAAATAGGAAAAGAGCCTTTAATCACATTCTTTACCATTTGCAATCATAAAATAGTCTAATATCTTCATTTTTTCAACATACGTAGCTATTACCCTCGAAAACTAAAACTTTTGAAATAGGAAAAGAGCCTTTAATCACATTCTTTACCATTTGCAATCATAAAATAGTCTAATATCTTCATTTTTTCAACATACGTAGCTATTACCCTCGAAAACTAAAACTTTTGAAATAGGAAAAGAGCCTTTAATCACATTCTTTACCATTTGCAATCATAAAATAGTCTAATATCTTCATTTTTTCAACATACGTAGCTATTACCCTCGAAAACTAAAACTTTTGAAATAGGAAAAGAGCCTTTAATCACATTCTTTACCATTTGCAATCATAAAATAGTCTAATATCTTCATTTTTTCAACATACGTAGCTATTACCCTCGAAAACTAAAACTTTTGAAATAGGAAAAGAGCCTTTAATCACATTCTTTACCATTTGCAATCATAAAATAGTCTAATATCTTCATTTTTTCAACATACGTAGCTATTACCCTCGAAAACTAAAACTTTTGAAATAGGAAAAGAGCCTTTAATCACATTCTTTACCATTTGCAATCATAAAATAGTCTAATATCTTCATTTTTTCAACATACGTAGCTATTACCCTCGAAAACTTTTTGAAATAGGAAAAGAGCCTTTAATCACATTCTTTACCATTTGCAATCATAAAATAGTCTAATATCTTCATTTTTTCAACATACGTAGCTATTACCCTCGAAAACTAAAACTTTTGAAATAGGAAAAGAGCCTTTAATCACATTCTTTACCATTTGCAATCATAAAATAGTCTAATATCTTCATTTTTTCAACATACGTAGCTATTACCCTCGAAAACTAAAACTTTTGAAATAGGAAAAGAGCCTTTAATCACATTCTTTACCATTTGCAATCATAAAATAGTCTAATATCTTCATTTTTTCAACATACGTAGCTATTACCCTCGAAAACTAAAACTTTTGAAATAGGAAAAGAGCCTTTAATCACATTCTTTACCATTTGCAATCATAAAATAGTCTAATATCTTCATTTTTTCAACATACGTAGCTATTACCCTCGAAAACTAAAACTTTTGAAATAGGAAAAGAGCCTTTAATCACATTCTTTACCATTTGCAATCATAAAATAGTCTAATATCTTCATTTTTTCAACATACGTAGCTATTACCCTCGAAAACTAAAACTTTTGAAATAGGAAAAGAGCCTTTAATCACATTCTTTACCATTTGCAATCATAAAATAGTCTAATATCTTCATTTTTTCAACATACGTAGCTATTACCCTCGAAAACTAAAACTTTTGAAATAGGAAAAGAGCCTTTAATCACATTCTTTACCATTTGCAATCATAAAATAGTCTAATATCTTCATTTTTTCAACATACGTAGCTATTACCCTCGAAAACTAAAACTTTTGAAATAGGAAAAGAGCCTTTAATCACATTCTTTACCATTTGCAATCATAAAATAGTCTAATATCTTCATTTTTTCAACATACGTAGCTATTACCCTCGAAAACTAAAACTTTTGAAATAGGAAAAGAGCCTTTAATCACATTCTTTACCATTTGCAATCATAAAATAGTCTAATATCTTCATTTTTTCAACATACGTAGCTATTACCCTCGAAAACTAAAACTTTTGAAATAGGAAAAGAGCCTTTAATCACATTCTTTACCATTTGCAATCATAAAATAGTCTAATATCTTCATTTTTTCAACATACGTAGCTATTACCCTCGAAAACTAAAACTTTTGAAATAGGAAAAGAGCCTTTAATCACATTCTTTACCATTTGCAATCATAAAATAGTCTAATATCTTCATTTTTTCAACATACGTAGCTATTACCCTCGAAAACTAAAACTTTTGAAATAGGAAAAGAGCCTTTAATCACATTCTTTACCATTTGCAATCATAAAATAGTCTAATATCTTCATTTTTTCAACATACGTAGCTATTACCCTCGAAAACTAAAACTTTTGAAATAGGAAAAGAGCCTTTAATCACATTCTTTACCATTTGCAATCATAAAATAGTCTAATATCTTCATTTTTTCAACATACGTAGCTATTACCCTCGAAAACTAAAACTTTTGAAATAGGAAAAGAGCCTTTAATCACATTCTTTACCATTTGCAATCATAAAATAGTCTAATATCTTCATTTTTTCAACATACGTAGCTATTACCCTCGAAAACTAAAACTTTTGAAATAGGAAAAGAGCCTTTAATCACATTCTTTACCATTTGCAATCATAAAATAGTCTAATATCTTCATTTTTTCAACATACGTAGCTATTACCCTCGAAAACTAAAACTTTTGAAATAGGAAAAGAGCCTTTAATCACATTCTTTACCATTTGCAATCATAAAATAGTCTAATATCTTCATTTTTTCAACATACGTAGCTATTACCCTCGAAAACTAAAACTTTTGAAATAGGAAAAGAGCCTTTAATCACATTCTTTACCATTTGCAATCATAAAATAGTCTAATATCTTCATTTTTTCAACATACGTAGCTATTACCCTCGAAAACTAAAACTTTTGAAATAGGAAAAGAGCCTTTAATCACATTCTTTACCATTTGCAATCATAAAATAGTCTAATATCTTCATTTTTTCAACATACGTAGCTATTACCCTCGAAAACTAAAACTTTTGAAATAGGAAAAGAGCCTTTAATCACATTCTTTACCATTTGCAATCATAAAATAGTCTAATATCTTCATTTTTTCAACATACGTAGCTATTACCCTCGAAAACTAAAACTTTTGAAATAGGAAAAGAGCCTTTAATCACATTCTTTACCATTTGCAATCATAAAATAGTCTAATATCTTCATTTTTTCAACATACGTAGCTATTACCCTCGAAAACTAAAACTTTTGAAATAGGAAAAGAGCCTTTAATCACATTCTTTACCATTTGCAATCATAAAATAGTCTAATATCTTCATTTTTTCAACATACGTAGCTATTACCCTCGAAAACTAAAACTTTTGAAATAGGAAAAGAGCCTTTAATCACATTCTTTACCATTTGCAATCATAAAATAGTCTAATATCTTCATTTTTTCAACATACGTAGCTATTACCCTCGAAAACTAAAACTTTTGAAATAGGAAAAGAGCCTTTAATCACATTCTTTACCATTTGCAATCATAAAATAGTCTAATATCTTCATTTTTTCAACATACGTAGCTATTACCCTCGAAAACTAAAACTTTTGAAATAGGAAAAGAGCCTTTAATCACATTCTTTACCATTTGCAATCATAAAATAGTCTAATATCTTCATTTTTTCAACATACGTAGCTATTACCCTCGAAAACTAAAACTTTTGAAATAGGAAAAGAGCCTTTAATCACATTCTTTACCATTTGCAATCATAAAATAGTCTAATATCTTCATTTTTTCAACATACGTAGCTATTACCCTCGAAAACTAAAACTTTTGAAATAGGAAAAGAGCCTTTAATCACATTCTTTACCATTTGCAATCATAAAATAGTCTAATATCTTCATTTTTTCAACATACGTAGCTATTACCCTCGAAAACTAAAACTTTTGAAATAGGAAAAGAGCCTTTAATCACATTCTTTACCATTTGCAATCATAAAATAGTCTAATATCTTCATTTTTTCAACATACGTAGCTATTACCCTCGAAAACTAAAACTTTTGAAATAGGAAAAGAGCCTTTAATCACATTCTTTACCATTTGCAATCATAAAATAGTCTAATATCTTCATTTTTTCAACATACGTAGCTATTACCCTCGAAAACTAAAACTTTTGAAATAGGAAAAGAGCCTTTAATCACATTCTTTACCATTTGCAATCATAAAATAGTCTAATATCTTCATTTTTTCAACATACGTAGCTATTACCCTCGAAAACTAAAACTTTTGAAATAGGAAAAGAGCCTTTAATCACATTCTTTACCATTTGCAATCATAAAATAGTCTAATATCTTCATTTTTTCAACATACGTAGCTATTACCCTCGAAAACTAAAACTTTTGAAATAGGAAAAGAGCCTTTAATCACATTCTTTACCATTTGCAATCATAAAATAGTCTAATATCTTCATTTTTTCAACATACGTAGCTATTACCCTCGAAAACTAAAACTTTTGAAATAGGAAAAGAGCCTTTAATCACATTCTTTACCATTTGCAATCATAAAATAGTCTAATATCTTCATTTTTTCAACATACGTAGCTATTACCCTCGAAAACTAAAACTTTTGAAATAGGAAAAGAGCCTTTAATCACATTCTTTACCATTTGCAATCATAAAATAGTCTAATATCTTCATTTTTTCAACATACGTAGCTATTACCCTCGAAAACTAAAACTTTTGAAATAGGAAAAGAGCCTTTAATCACATTCTTTACCATTTGCAATCATAAAATAGTCTAATATCTTCATTTTTTCAACATACGTAGCTATTACCCTCGAAAACTAAAACTTTTGAAATAGGAAAAGAGCCTTTAATCACATTCTTTACCATTGCAATCATAAAATAGTCTAATATCTTCATTTTTTCAACATACGTAGCTATTACCCTCGAAAACTAAAACTTTTGAAATAGGAAAAGAGCCTTTAATCACATTCTTTACCATTTGCAATCATAAAATAGTCTAATATCTTCATTTTTTCAACATACGTAGCTATTACCCTCGAAAACTAAAACTTTTGAAATAGGAAAAGAGCCTTTAATCACATTCTTTACCAAGTGCAATCATAAAATAGTCTAATATCTTCATTTTTTCAACATACAGCTATTACCCTCGAAAACTAAAACTTTTGAAATAGGAAAAGAGCCTTTAATCACATTCTTTACCATGTGCAATCATAAAATAGTCTAATATCTTCATTTTTTCAACATACGTAGCTATTACCCTCGAAAACTAAAACTTTTGAAATAGGAAAAGAGCCTTTAATCACATTCTTTACCATTTGCAATCATAAAATAGTCTAATATCTTCATTTTTTCAACATACGTAGCTATTACCCTCGAAAACTAAAACTTTTGAAATAGGAAAAGAGCCTTTAATCACATTCTTTACCATTTGCAATCATAAAATAGTCTAATATCTTCATTTTTTCAACATACGTAGCTATTACCCTCGAAAACTAAAACTTTTGAAATAGGAAAAGAGCCTTTAATCACATTCTTTACCATTTGTCAATCATAAAATAGTCTAATATCTTCATTTTTTCAACATACGTAGCTATTACCCTCGAAAACTAAAACTTTTGAAATAGGAAAAGAGCCTTTAATCACATTCTTTACCATTTGCAATCATAAAATAGTCTAATATCTTCATTTTTTCAACATACGTAGCTATTACCCTCGAAAACTAAAACTTTTGAAATAGGAAAAGAGCCTTTAATCACATTCTTTACCATTTGCAATCATAAAATAGTCTAATATCTTCATTTTTTCAACATACGTAGCTATTACCCTCGAAAACTAAAACTTTTGAAATAGGAAAAGAGCCTTTAATCACATTCTTTACCATTTGCAATCATAAAATAGTCTAATATCTTCATTTTTTCAACATACGTAGCTATTACCCTCGAAAACTAAAACTTTTGAAATAGGAAAAGAGCCTTTAATCACATTCTTTACCATTTGCAATCATAAAATAGTCTAATATCTTCATTTTTTCAACATACGTAGCTATTACCCTCGAAAACTAAAACTTTTGAAATAGGAAAAGAGCCTTTAATCACATTCTTTACCATTTGCAATCATAAAATAGTCTAATATCTTCATTTTTTCAACATACGTAGCTATTACCCTCGAAAACTAAAACTTTTGAAATAGGAAAAGAGCCTTTAATCACATTCTTTACCATTTGCAATCATAAAATAGTCTAATATCTTCATTTTTTCAACATACGTAGCTATTACCCTCGAAAACTAAAACTTTTGAAATAGGAAAAGAGCCTTTAATCACATTCTTTACCATTTGCAATCATAAAATAGTCTAATATCTTCATTTTTTCAACATACGTAGCTATTACCCTCGAAAACTAAAACTTTTGAAATAGGAAAAGAGCCTTTAATCACATTCTTTACCATTTGCAATCATAAAATAGTCTAATATCTTCATTTTTTCAACATACGTAGCTATTACCCTCGAAAACTAAAACTTTTGAAATAGGAAAAGAGCCTTTAATCACATTCTTTACCATTTGCAATCATAAAATAGTCTAATATCTTCATTTTTTCAACATACGTAGCTATTACCCTCGAAAACTAAAACTTTTGAAATAGGAAAAGAGCCTTTAATCACATTCTTTACCATTTGCAATCATAAAATAGTCTAATATCTTCATTTTTTCAACATACGTAGCTATTACCCTCGAAAACTAAAACTTTTGAAATAGGAAAAGAGCCTTTAATCACATTCTTTACCATTTGCAATCATAAAATAGTCTAATATCTTCATTTTTTCAACATACGTAGCTATTACCCTCGAAAACTAAAACTTTTGAAATAGGAAAAGAGCCTTTAATCACATTCTTTACCATGCAATCATAAAATAGTCTAATATCTTCATTTTTTCAACATACGTAGCTATTACCCTCGAAAACTAAAACTTTTGAAATAGGAAAAGAGCCTTTAATCACATTCTTTACCATTTGCAATCATAAAATAGTCTAATATCTTCATTTTTTCAACATACGTAGCTATTACCCTCGAAAACTAAAACTTTTGAAATAGGAAAAGAGCCTTTAATCACATTCTTTACCATTTGCAATCATAAAATAGTCTAATATCTTCATTTTTTCAACATACGTAGCTATTACCCTCGAAAACTAAAACTTTTGAAATAGGAAAAGAGCCTTTAATCACATTCTTTACCATTTGCAATCATAAAATAGTCTAATATCTTCATTTTTTCAACATACGTAGCTATTACCCTCGAAAACTAAAACTTTTGAAATAGGAAAAGAGCCTTTAATCACATTCTTTACCATTTGCAATCATAAAATAGTCTAATATCTTCATTTTTTCAACATACGTAGCTATTACCCTCGAAAACTAAAACTTTTGAAATAGGAAAAGAGCCTTTAATCACATTCTTTACCATTTGCAATCATAAAATAGTCTAATATCTTCATTTTTTCAACATACGTAGCTATTACCCTCGAAAACTAAAACTTTTGAAATAGGAAAAGAGCCTTTAATCACATTCTTTACCATTTGCAATCATAAAATAGTCTAATATCTTCATTTTTTCAACATACGTAGCTATTACCCTCGAAAACTAAAACTTTTGAAATAGGAAAAGAGCCTTTAATCACATTCTTTACCATTTGCAATCATAAAATAGTCTAATATCTTCATTTTTTCAACATACGTAGCTATTACCCTCGAAAACTAAAACTTTTGAAATAGGAAAAGAGCCTTTAATCACATTCTTTACCATTTGCAATCATAAAATAGTCTAATATCTTCATTTTTTCAACATACGTAGCTATTACCCTCGAAAACTAAAACTTTTGAAATAGGAAAAGAGCCTTTAATCACATTCTTTACCATTTGCAATCATAAAATAGTCTAATATCTTCATTTTTTCAACATACGTAGCTATTACCCTCGAAAACTAAAACTTTTGAAATAGGAAAAGAGCCTTTAATCACATTCTTTACCATTTGCAATCATAAAATAGTCTAATATCTTCATTTTTTCAACATACGTAGCTATTACCCTCGAAAACTAAAACTTTTGAAATAGGAAAAGAGCCTTTAATCACATTCTTTACCATTTGCAATCATAAAATAGTCTAATATCTTCATTTTTTCAACATACGTAGCTATTACCCTCGAAAACTAAAACTTTTGAAATAGGAAAAGAGCCTTTAATCACATTCTTTACCATTTGCAATCATAAAATAGTCTAATATCTTCATTTTTTCAACATACGTAGCTATTACCCTCGAAAACTAAAACTTTTGAAATAGGAAAAGAGCCTTTAATCACATTCTTTACCATTTGCAATCATAAAATAGTCTAATATCTTCATTTTTTCAACATACGTAGCTATTACCCTCGAAAACTAAAACTTTTGAAATAGGAAAAGAGCCTTTAATCACATTCTTTACCATTTGCAATCATAAAATAGTCTAATATCTTCATTTTTTCAACATACGTAGCTATTACCCTCGAAAACTAAAACTTTTGAAATAGGAAAAGAGCCTTTAATCACATTCTTTACCATTTGCAATCATAAAATAGTCTAATATCTTCATTTTTTCAACATACGTAGCTATTACCCTCGAAAACTAAAACTTTTGAAATAGGAAAAGAGCCTTTAATCACATTCTTTACCATTTGCAATCATAAAATAGTCTAATATCTTCATTTTTTCAACATACGTAGCTATTACCCTCGAAAACTAAAACTTTTGAAATAGGAAAAGAGCCTTTAATCACATTCTTTACCATTTGCAATCATAAAATAGTCTAATATCTTCATTTTTTCAACATACGTAGCTATTACCCTCGAAAACTAAAACTTTTGAAATAGGAAAAGAGCCTTTAATCACATTCTTTACCATTTGCAATCATAAAATAGTCTAATATCTTCATTTTTTCAACATACGTAGCTATTACCCTCGAAAACTAAAACTTTTGAAATAGGAAAAGAGCCTTTAATCACATTCTTTACCATTTGCAATCATAAAATAGTCTAATATCTTCATTTTTTCAACATACGTAGCTATTACCCTCGAAAACTAAAACTTTTGAAATAGGAAAAGAGCCTTTAATCACATTCTTTACCATTTGCAATCATAAAATAGTCTAATATCTTCATTTTTTCAACATACGTAGCTATTACCCTCGAAAACTAAAACTTTTGAAATAGGAAAAGAGCCTTTAATCACATTCTTTACCATTTGCAATCATAAAATAGTCTAATATCTTCATTTTTTCAACATACGTAGCTATTACCCTCGAAAACTAAAACTTTTGAAATAGGAAAAGAGCCTTTAATCACATTCTTTACCATTTGCAATCATAAAATAGTCTAATATCTTCATTTTTTCAACATACGTAGCTATTACCCTCGAAAACTAAAACTTTTGAAATAGGAAAAGAGCCTTTAATCACATTCTTTACCATTTGCAATCATAAAATAGTCTAATATCTTCATTTTTTCAACATACGTAGCTATTACCCTCGAAAACTAAAACTTTTGAAATAGGAAAAGAGCCTTTAATCACATTCTTTACCATTTGCAATCATAAAATAGTCTAATATCTTCATTTTTTCAACATACGTAGCTATTACCCTCGAAAACTAAAACTTTTGAAATAGGAAAAGAGCCTTTAATCACATTCTTTACCATTTGCAATCATAAAATAGTCTAATATCTTCATTTTTTCAACATACGTAGCTATTACCCTCGAAAACTAAAACTTTTGAAATAGGAAAAGAGCCTTTAATCACATTCTTTACCATTTGCAATCATAAAATAGTCTAATATCTTCATTTTTTCAACATACGTAGCTATTACCCTCGAAAACTAAAACTTTTGAAATAGGAAAAGAGCCTTTAATCACATTCTTTACCATTTGCAATCATAAAATAGTCTAATATCTTCATTTTTTCAACATACGTAGCTATTACCCTCGAAAACTAAAACTTTTGAAATAGGAAAAGAGCCTTTAATCACATTCTTTACCATTTGCAATCATAAAATAGTCTAATATCTTCATTTTTTCAACATACGTAGCTATTACCCTCGAAAACTAAAACTTTTGAAATAGGAAAAGAGCCTTTAATCACATTCTTTACCATGCAATCATAAAATAGTCTAATATCTTCATTTTTTCAACATACGTAGCTATTACCCTCGAAAACTAAAACTTTTGAAATAGGAAAAGAGCCTTTAATCACATTCTTTACCATTTGCAATCATAAAATAGTCTAATATCTTCATTTTTTCAACATACGTAGCTATTACCCTCGAAAACTAAAACTTTTGAAATAGGAAAAGAGCCTTTAATCACATTCTTTACCATGTGCAATCATAAAATAGTCTAATATCTTCATTTTTTCAACATACGTAGCTATTACCCTCGAAAACTAAAACTTTTGAAATAGGAAAAGAGCCTTTAATCACATTCTTTACCATTTGCAATCATAAAATAGTCTAATATCTTCATTTTTTCAACATACGTAGCTATTACCCTCGAAAACTAAAACTTTTGAAATAGGAAAAGAGCCTTTAATCACATTCTTTACCATTTGCAATCATAAAATAGTCTAATATCTTCATTTTTTCAACATACGTAGCTATTACCCTCGAAAACTAAAACTTTTGAAATAGGAAAAGAGCCTTTAATCACATTCTTTACCATTTGCAATCATAAAATAGTCTAATATCTTCATTTTTTCAACATACGTAGCTATTACCCTCGAAAACTAAAACTTTTGAAATAGGAAAAGAGCCTTTAATCACATTCTTTACCATGTGCAATCATAAAATAGTCTAATATCTTCATTTTTTCAACATACGTAGCTATTACCCTCGAAAACTAAAACTTTTGAAATAGGAAAAGAGCCTTTAATCACATTCTTTACCATTTGCAATCATAAAATAGTCTAATATCTTCATTTTTTCAACATACGTAGCTATTACCCTCGAAAACTAAAACTTTTGAAATAGGAAAAGAGCCTTTAATCACATTCTTTACCATTTGCAATCATAAAATAGTCTAATATCTTCATTTTTTCAACATACGTAGCTATTACCCTCGAAAACTAAAACTTTTGAAATAGGAAAAGAGCCTTTAATCACATTCTTTACCATTTGCAATCATAAAATAGTCTAATATCTTCATTTTTTCAACATACGTAGCTATTACCCTCGAAAACTAAAACTTTTGAAATAGGAAAAGAGCCTTTAATCACATTCTTTACCATTTGCAATCATAAAATAGTCTAATATCTTCATTTTTTCAACATACGTAGCTATTACCCTCGAAAACTAAAACTTTTGAAATAGGAAAAGAGCCTTTAATCACATTCTTTACCATTTGCAATCATAAAATAGTCTAATATCTTCATTTTTTCAACATACGTAGCTATTACCCTCGAAAACTAAAACTTTTGAAATAGGAAAAGAGCCTTTAATCACATTCTTTACCATTTGCAATCATAAAATAGTCTAATATCTTCATTTTTTCAACATACGTAGCTATTACCCTCGAAAACTAAAACTTTTGAAATAGGAAAAGAGCCTTTAATCACATTCTTTACCATTTGCAATCATAAAATAGTCTAATATCTTCATTTTTTCAACATACGTAGCTATTACCCTCGAAAACTAAAACTTTTGAAATAGGAAAAGAGCCTTTAATCACATTCTTTACCATTTGCAATCATAAAATAGTCTAATATCTTCATTTTTTCAACATACGTAGCTATTACCCTCGAAAACTAAAACTTTTGAAATAGGAAAAGAGCCTTTAATCACATTCTTTACCATTTGCAATCATAAAATAGTCTAATATCTTCATTTTTTCAACATACGTAGCTATTACCCTCGAAAACTAAAACTTTTGAAATAGGAAAAGAGCCTTTAATCACATTCTTTACCATTTGCAATCATAAAATAGTCTAATATCTTCATTTTTTCAACATACGTAGCTATTACCCTCGAAAACTAAAACTTTTGAAATAGGAAAAGAGCCTTTAATCACATTCTTTACCATTTGCAATCATAAAATAGTCTAATATCTTCATTTTTTCAACATACGTAGCTATTACCCTCGAAAACTAAAACTTTTGAAATAGGAAAAGAGCCTTTAATCACATTCTTTACCAAGTGCAATCATAAAATAGTCTAATATCTTCATTTTTTCCACAGACAAAGCTATTACCCTCGAAAACTAAAACTTTTGAAATAGGAAAAGAGCCTTTAATCACATTGCATATGACTCATAGAAATAGTCAGAATTATATCAAATTGAAAAGACGCGCAGTGGCCGATATTATTGTCTATTTCTACGATATTATTGTCTTGCATATGACTCATAGAAATAGTCAGAATTATATCAAATTGAAGTTTTATTAAACGGGGCGGTGTTCGTGGATTAACTTTTATAAAACTATATAGATCAGATTATCTGAACGTCATTTTAGAAAAGACGCGCAGTGGCCGATATTATTGTCTCTCTACTAGAAAGGAAATATATTGAAGTATATAGACTAGAGGAGATTTCCTCTAGACCAGCTAGAATCCACCTAGAGGCATAGAGGAAAATATTTTGCACATTGCCGCAAGCCTTCACTAGAAACAGTGAAAGTTTGATATATAATATCGGCTAGAGAATGGGTTTGTCTATATCGGCCACTGCGCGTCTTTTCTAAAATGACGTCTTCCATCGGCCACTGCGCGTCTTTTCTAAAATGACGTCTTGCATATGACTCATAGAAATAGTAGATTTTAATAAAAGTAAGCAAATCCACGAACACCGCCCCGTTCAATAAACAATTAAACATGTAAACTGTCAATCTAGCCGATATTAGAACATAGAAAATGTTCTCTGAAAATGTTCTCAATTTTATAAAACTCTCAGAAATAGTAGATAGACTAGATCTCATCTAGAGATCTAGATGAGTAGATCTCTGACCTAGTAAGCAAATCCACGAACACCGCCCCGTTTAATAAAACTTCAATAATATCGATATTATTGTCTTGCACATTGTCTTTTATATGAAATTTTTTATTTTTATTAAATTTTATTGTCTTGCATATGAGTTTTTAACTTTATTAAGAGTTATGGACTTGCATATGAGAATATGCGTATGACTCATAGAAATAGAATCAAACTTTCACTGCTGAATCTATTAAAAGTTATATATTAGTTTATCTATATATTATTTATCTATCTACTAGAATTCTAATAGAATCAATAGAATAGCACTAGTTCGTATGTGAACTAAAAGTTTTCTATGCAGATTTGCAAATAGAAGTAAATAGTTTTTAAAATCAATTAGAATACAAGAAAGTTTGATTCTAGCTAGTCTATCTACTATAATATCGGTAGAAATAGACAATAATATCGGCCTCTGCGCGTCTTTTCTAAAATGACGTCTTGCATATGACTCATAGATGATTTTGCTAGAATTAATTTTATAAAACTATACACCGCCCCGTTTCTTCACATAGACTAGCTATTCTAGCTAGTCTATCTACTATTTCTATGAGTCATATGCAAGTCCTTGTGCAAAATATTTTATATCTTCATTTTAAAAACTTCAATAAAACTTTTAATAGATTCAGCAGTGAAAGTTTGATTCTAGTTTGAGACTAGCTACTATTTTGATTTATTAGTAAGTTTTTAAAATCAATTAGAATACAAGAAAGTTTGATTCTAGCTAGTCTATCTACTATTTCTATGAGTCATATGCAAGACTTTAGATAAGATAAATCTATTTGAATATCGGCCACCTAGATTAGTTTATCATTTAAGTTATCATTTTTTGATACAGACTACGATATTATTGTCTTGCATATGACTCATAGAAAATGGGACGGTGTTCATTAAACGGTTCATTAAACGGGGCGGTTGTTCGTGGATTTGCTAGAATCAATTTTATAAAACTCATAGAGTTTTTAGAAAAGATTCTAGCTAGTCTATCTACTATTTCTATGAGTCATATGCAACACAATAATATCGTAGAAATAGACAATAATATCGGCCACTGCGCGTCTTTTCTATCATTTTAGAAAGGACGCGCAGTTACCGATATTATTGTTATGAAAAACAATAATATAGTTTATATTTCCCGTTCAATAAAACTTGTTGTACTCATCATTGTCTATTTCTAATAGTCACCTAGATTAGTTTATCATTTAATGATAAAATGATTCAATGATTCTAGTTTCAATGATTAAGTTTTTAAAATCAATTAGAATACAAGAAAGTTTGATTCTAGCTAGTCTATCTACTATTTCTATGAGTCATATGCAAGACGTCATTTTAGAAAAGACGCGCAGTGGCCGATATTATTGTCTATTTCTACGATATTATTGTCTTGCATATGACTCATAGAAATAGTAGATAGACTAGCTAGAATCAAACTTTCACTGCTGAATCTATTAAAAGTTTTATTGAAGTTTTATTAAACGGGGCGGTGTTCGTGGATTTGTTTACTAGGTCAGAGATCTACTCATCTAGATCTCTAGATGAGATCTAGTCTATCTACTATTTCTATGAGTTTTATAAAATTGAGAACATTTTCAGAGAACATTTTCAGAAGTTTTATTAAACGGACATCTAGTCTATCTACTATTTCTATGAGTTTGAAAGCTATCTATAGTTTTTTAAAATCAATTAGAATACAAGAAAGTTTGATTCTAGCTAGTCTAATCTACTATTTCTTATCAATTTCTACTATTTCTGTTCGTGGATTTGCTTACTAGGTCAGAGATCTACTCATCTAGATCTCTAGATGAGATCTAGTCTATCTACTATTTCAATAACATAATATGAATATAGTCATTTATGTTTGAAAGTTTCAAATGATAAACTAATCTAGGTGGCCGATATTCAAATAGATTTAATAGATATTCTAGAACTCTAGAATATAATATCTACTATTGATTCTAGCTGGTCTAGAATCAATAGTCTATAAAACTTCCTCTAGTTTTAGTTTATCATAGAGTCATATGCAAGAATATAATATCGGTAGAAATAGACAATAATATCGGCCACTGCGCGTCTTTTCTAAAATGATAGAAACGACGCGCAGTGGCCGATATTATTGTCTATTTCTACGATATTATTGTCTTGCATATGACTCTTATTATTTTATCTATGATTATTTTAGAAAAGACGGTATTATTTTAGAAAAGATTCTAGCTAGTCTATCTACTATTTCTATGAGTCATATGCAAGACAATAATATCGTAGAAATAGACAATAATATCGTAGAAATAGACAATAATATCGGCCACTGTGCGTCTTTTCTATCATTTTAGAAAAAGACGCGCAGTGGCCGATATTATTGTCTATTTCTACCGATATTATATTCTTGCATATGACTCTGCTAGAATCAAACTTGCTAGACTAGCTAGAATCAAACTTTCTTGTATTCTAATTGATTTTAAAAACTTGTAGTACTCATCATTGTCTATTTCTAATAGTCACCTAGATTAGTTTATCATTTAATGATAAAATGATTAAATGATTCTAGTTTGAGACTAGCTACTATTTTGATTTATTAGTAAGTTTTTAAAATCAATTAGAATACAAGAAAGTTTGATTCTAGCTAGTCTATCTACTATTTCTATGAGTCATATGCAAGACGTCATTTTAGAAAAGACGCAAATCCACGAACACCGCCCCGTTTAATAAAACTATATATTAAATTATTGAGACTAGCTAGAATCGAACTTTCACTGCTGAATCTATTAAAAGTTTTATTGAAGTTTTATTAAACGGAGCGGTGTTCGTGGATTTGCTTACTAGGTCAGAGATCTACTCATCTAGATCCCTAGATGAGATCTAGTCTATCTACTATTTCTATGAGTTTTATAAAATTGATTCTAGCTTGATTCTAGCTAGTCTATCTACTATTTCTATGAGTCATATGCAAGAATATAATATCGGTAGAAATAGACAATAATATCGGCCACCTAGAGGCCTAGAGGAAAATATTCCCTCTAGGACCTTGTATGACCGTGGATAGACTAGCTAGAATCAAAATATTTTGCACAAGGACTTGCATATGAGAATATGCGTATGACTCATAGAAATAGAATCAAAACTTTCACTGCTGAATCTATTATTTTCAAACTTAATAAGTCCCTTGTGCAAAATATTTTATATCGGAAGATAAAATACAAGAAAATTCAATAAAAACTTCAATAAAACTTTTAAGTTTGATTCTAGCTAGTCTATCTACTATTTTTATGAGTCATATGCAAGACGTCATTTTAGAAAGTTTTATTGGAGTTTTATTTTTAAAATCAATTGTGCAAAATATTTTGCACAAAATATTAAGTTTGAAAATATTCTAGCTAGTGTATCTACTATTTCTATGAGTCATATGCAAGACAATCATATGCAAGATTATTGAAAACTAGAAAGTTTTATACACCGCCCCGTTTAAAAAAACGGGGCGGTGTATAGATTTATAAAATTGATTCTAGCAAATCTGCGCATTTTGCACAAGGACTTGCATATGACTCATAGAAATAGTAGATAGACTAGCTAGAATCAAACTTTCACTGCTGAATCTATTAAATCTATTTGAATATCGGCCACCTAGAGGCCTAGAGGAAAATATTTGCACAAGGCCGCAAGCTTTCACTAGAAACAGTGAAAGTTTGATATATAATATCGGCTAGAGAATGGGTTAGTCTATATCTGCCACTGCGCGTCTTTTCTAAAATGACGTCTTGCATCGGCCACTGCGCGTCTTTTCTAAAATGACGTCTTGCATATGACTCATAGAAATAGTAGATAGACTAGCTAGAATCAAACTTTCACTGTTTCTAGTGAAGGCTTGCGGCCCTTGTGCAAAATATTTTCCTCTAGGCCTCTAGGTGGCCGATATTCAAATAGATTTAATATATTCAGCAGTGAAAGTTTGATTCTAGCTAGTCCATCTACTATTTCTATGAGTCATATGCAAGTCCTTGTGCAAAATATTTTATATCCGAAATAAGAGAGAATCAAGATAGACTAGCTAGAATCAAACTTAAAAGTTCTATTGAAGTTTTATTAAACGGGGCGGTGTTCGTGGATTTGCTAGAATCAATTTTATAAAACTCATAGAAATAGTAGATAGACCTAGATCTCATCTAGAGATCTAGATGAGTAGATCTCTGACCTAGTAAGCAAATCCACGAACACCGCCCCGTTTAATAAAACTTCAATAAAACTTTTAATCGATTCAGCAGTGAAAGTTTGTTTCTAGCTAGTCTATCTACTATTTCTATGAGTCATATGCAAGACGTGAGTGAAGGCCGCAAGCCTTCACTAGAAACAGTGAAAGTTTGATATACAATTTCGGCTAGAGAATGGGTTAGTCTATATCGGCTAGAATCAATTCTAGCTAGTCTATCTACTATTTCTATGAGTCATATGCAAGACTTCATTTTAGAAAAGACGCGCAGTGGCCGATTTTATTGTCTATTTCTACGATATTATTGTCTTGCATATGACTCATAGAAATAGTAGATAGACTAGCTAGAATCAAACTTTCACTGCTGAATCTATTAAAAGTTTTATTGAAGTTTTATTAAACGGGGTGGTGCTCTCGGATTTGCTTACTAGGTCAGAGATCTACTCATCTAGATCTCTAGATGAGATCTAGTCTACCTACTATTTCTATGAGTTTTATAAAATTGATTCTAGCTTGATTCTAGCTAGTCTTCACTAGAAACAGTGAAAGTTTGATTCTAGCTAGTCTATCTACTATTTCTATGAGTCATATGCAAGACGTCATTTTAGAATAGACAATAGAATGCAAGACGTCATTTTAGAAAAGACGCGCAGTGGCCACTGCGCGTCTTTTCTAAAATAACGTCTTGCATCGGCCACTGCGCGTCTTTTCTAAAATGACGTCTTGCATATGACTCATAGAAATAGTAGATAGACTAGCTAGAATCAAACTTAAAAGTTTTATTGAAGTTTTATTAAACGGGGCAGTGTACTAGCAAGATCTAGGCTAGGCGGCCTTGTGCAAAATATTTTCCTCTAGCCTCTAGGTGGCCGATATTCAAATAGATTTAATAGATTCAGCAGTGAAAGTTTGATTCTAGCTAGTCTATCTACTATTTCTATAAGTCATATGCAAGTCCTTGGGCAAAATATTTTATATCGGAAATAAGAGAGAATCAAGATAGACTAGCTAGAATCAACTTCAATAAAACTGAAGAATCAACTTCTAAAATGACGTCTTGCATCGGCCACTGCGCGTCTTTTCTAAAATGACGTCTTGCATATGAGTCATAGAAATAGTAGATAGACTAGCTAGAATCAAACTTAAAAGTTTTATTGAAGTTTTATTAAACGGGGCGGTGTTCGTGGATTTGCTAGAATCAATTTTATAAAACTCATTGAAATAGTAGATAGACTAGAGATCTCCGTTTAATAAAACTTCAATAAACACTCTATGATTCTATCATATGATTGTCTTGCATACGACTCATAGAAATAGTAGATAGACTAGCTAGAATATTTTCTAAAAACTCTGAATCTATTAAAAGTTTTATTGAAGTTTTATTAAACGGGGCGGTGTTCGTGGATTTGCTTACTAGGTCAGAGATCAACTCATCTAGATCTCTAGATGAGATCTAGTCTATCTACTATTTCTATGAGTTTTATAAAATTGATTCTAGCAAATCCACGAACTTTTAATAAAACTTTTAAAACTTTAAAACATTAAAACTTTTAATAAAAGTTTAATCTTAATGATTAACTTTTATAATAACGATATTATTGTCTTGCATATGACTCATAGAAATAGTAGATAGACTAGCTAGAATCAAACTTTCACTGCTGAATCTATTAAAAGTTTTATTGAAGTTTTATTAAACGGGGCGGTGTTCGTGGATTTGCTTACTAGGTCAGAGATCTACTCATCTAGATCTCTAGATGAGATCTAGTCTATCTACTATTTCTATTAGTTTTATAAAATTGATTCTAGCTTGATTCTAGCGAGTCTTCACTAGAAACAGTGAAAGTTTGATTCTAGCTAGTCTATCTACTATTTCTATGAGTCATATGCAAGACGTCATTTTAGAATAGACAATAGAATGCAAGACGTCATTTCAGAAAAGGACGCGCAGTGGCCACTGCGCGTCTTTTCTAAAATGACGTCTTGCATCGGCCACTGCGCGTCTTTTCTAAAATGACGTCTTGCATATGACTCATAGAAATAGTAGATAGACTAGCTAGAATCAAACTTAAAAGTTTTATTGAAGTTTTATTAAACGGGGCGGTGTTCGTGGATTTGCTAGAATCAATTTTATAAAACTCATAGAAATAGTAGATAGACTAGATCTCCGTTTAAAAAAACTTCAATAAACACTCTATGATTCTATCATATGATTGTCTTGCATATGACTCATAGAAATAGTAGATAGACTAGCTAGAATATTTTCTAAAAACTCTGAATCTATTAAAAGTTTTATTTAAGTTTATTAAACGGGGCGGTGTTCGTGGATTTGCTTACTAGGTCAGAGATCTACTCATCTAGATCTCTAGATGAGATCTAGTCTATCGACTACTTCTATGAGTTTTATAAAATTGATTCTAGCAAATCCACGAACACCGCCCCGTTTAATAAAACTTTTAATAAAAGTTTAATCTTAATGATTAACTTTTATAATAACGATATTATTTTCTTGCATATGACTCATAGAAATAGTAGATAGACTAGCTAGAATCAAACTTTCACTGCTGAATCTATTAAAAGTTTTATTGAAGTTTTAGAATGTTAATTTTCTAGTTTTAGACTAGAAAACCATTCTAGTTTTAGAATGGAAGAATGTTGTATATTCTTAAGTTTTACGTAGTTAAATTGGACAGCGAAGAATGTTGTATATTCGCAAGTTTTTATGTAGTTCAAAAAATTATATATATTTATATCTATCTCAATTCACAGGTGGGACACAGGGACACAACTACAATGGCAGATAACTAATATGGCGTGTAACGACTTACGCGCGTTGGGGGCATGGGGGCGCGATGCCCCCCCGAGCCCCCCCCCCCCCAACAGCTATATATCTATATATATATAAAAATAAGTTGTCTGTGTGTCTTTCGAGTGACGTCAGGTGTGTCGACTGACGTCATTGTAAGGATTGAGCTGTATGCGTCATGAAATTGTGTGTCGACTGACGTCATGTTTGTCAACTGATGAAATTACAGACCGGGACACAAATGACGGACCGGGACACGGGGATACAGGGAATATAAATGACGACCGGGAACCTCAAAGAGAAATTACAGACTGGGACACCGGGACACAGGGAATATAAATGACGACCGGGACACAGTGAAACAACTACAAAGGGGACGACGGGGGTACAGGGAAGTAATATATAAATGACGACCGGGACACAGGGATTGTTCGAAGAGAAATTACAGACCGGGACACCGGGATATTAGACTATTTTATGATTGCACATGGTAAAGAATGTGATTAAAGGCTCTTTTCCTATTTCAAAAGTTTTAGTTTTCGAGGGTAATAGCTACGTATGTTGAAAAAATGAAGATATTAGACTATTTTATGATTGCAAATGGTAAAGAATGTGATTAAAGGCTCTTTTCCTATGTCAAAAGTTTTAGTTTTCGAGGGTAATAGCTACAAATGTTGAAAAATGAAGATATTAGACTATTTTATGATTTCACATGGTAAAGAATGTGAGTAAAGGCTCTTTTCCTATTTCAAAAGTCTTAGTTTTCGAGGGTAATAGCTACGTATGTTGAAAAAATGAAGATATTAGACTATTTTATGGTTGCAAATGGTAAAGAATGTGATTAACGGCTCTTTTCCTATGTCAAAAAGTTTTAGTTTTTGAGGGTAATAGCTACGTATGTTGAAAAAAATGAAGATATTAGACTATTTTATGATTGCACATGGTAAAGAATGTGATTAAAGGCGCTTTTCCTATTTCAAAAGTTTTAGTTTTCGAGGGAAATAGCTACGTATGTTGAAAAAATGAAGATATTAGACTATTTTATGATTGCACATGGTAAAGAATGTGATTAAAGGCTCTTTTCCTATTTCAAAAGTTTTAGTTTTCGAGGGTAGTAGCAACGTATGTTGATAAAATGAAGATATTAGACTATTTTATGATTGCAAATGGTAAAGAATGTGATTAAAGGCTCTTTTCCTATTTCAAAAGTTTTAGTTTTCGAGGGTAATAGCTACGTATGTTGAAAAAATGAAGATATTAGACTATTTTATGATTGCACATGGTAAAGAATGTGATTAAAGGCTCTTTTCCTATTTCAAAAGTTTTAGTTTTCGAGGGTAATAGCTACGTATGTTGAAAAAATGAAAATATTAGACTATTTTATGATTGCAAATGGTAAAGAATGTGATTAAAGGCTCTTTTCCTATTTCAAAAGTTTTAGTTTTCAAGGGTAATAGCTACATATGTTGAAAAAATGAAGATATCAGACACTTTTATGATTGCACATGGTAAAGAATGTGATTAAAGGCTCTTTTCCTATTTCAAAAGTTTTAGTTTTCGAGGGTAATAGCTACGTATGTTGAAAAAAATGAAGATATTAGATTATTTTATGATTGCAAATGGTAAAGAATGTGATTAAAGGCTCTTTTCCTATTTCAAAACTTTTAGTTTTCGAGGGTAATAGCTACGTATGTTGAAAAAATGAAGATATTAGACTATTTTATAATTGCAAATGGTAAAGAATGTGATTAAAGGCCTCTTTTCCCTATTTCAAAAGTTTTAGTTTTCGAGGGTAATAGCTACGTATGTTGAAAAAATGAAGATATTAGATTATTTTATGATTGCAAATGGTAAAGAATGTGATTAAAGGCTCTTTTCCTATGTCAAAAGTTTAAGTTTTCGAGGGTAATAGCTACGTATGTTTAAAAAATGAAGATATTAGACTATTTTATGATTGCAAATGGTAAAGAATGTGAATAAAGGCTCTTTTCCTATTTCAAAAGTTTTAGTTTTCGAGGGTAATAGCTACGTATGTTGAAAAAATGAAGAATTAGTAGACTATATTATGATTGCAAATGGTAAAGAATGTGATTAAAGGCTCTTTTCCTATTTCAAAAGTTTTAGTTTTCGAGGGTAATAGCTACGTATGTTGAAAAAAATGAAGATATTAGACTATTTTATGATTGCACATGGTAAAGAATGTGATTAAAGGCTCTTTTCCCTATTTCAAAAGTTTTAGTTTTCGAGGGTAATAGCTACTTATGTTGAAAAAATGAAGATATTAGACTATTTTATGATTGCAAATGGTAAAGAATGTGATTAAAGGCTCTTTTCCTATTTCAAAAGTTTTAGTTTTCAAAGGTAATAGCTACGTATGTTGAAAAAATGAAGATATTAGACAATTTTATGATTGCACATGGTAAGAATGTGATTAAAAGGCTCTTTTCCTATTTCAAAAGTTTTAGTTTTCGAGGGTAATAGCTACGTATGTTGAAAAAACTGAAGATATTAGATTATTTTATGATTGCAAAATGGTAAAGAATGTGATTAAAGGCTCTTTTCCTCTTTCAAAAGTTTTAGTTTTCGAGGGTAATAGCTACGTATGTTGAAAAAATGAAGATATTAGACTATTTTATGATTGCAAAATGGTAAAGAATGTGATTAAAGGCTCTTTTCCTATGTCAAAAGTTTTAGTTTTCGAGGGTAATAGCTACGTATGTTGAAAAAATGAAGATTATTAGACTATCTTATGATTGCAAATGGTAAAGAATGTGATTAAAGGCTCTTTTCCTATGTCAAAAGTTTTAGTTTTCGAGGGTAATAGCTACGTATGTTGAAAAAAATGAAGATATTAGGACTATTTTATGATTGCAAATGGTAAAGAATGTGATTAAAGGCTCTTTTCCTATGTCAAAAGTTTTAGTTTTCGAGGGTAATAGCTACGTATGTTGAAAAAATGAAGTTATTAGACAATTTTATGATTGCAAATGGTAAAGAATGTAATTAAAGGCTCTTTTCCTATGTCAAAAGTTTTAGTTTTCGAGGATAATAGCTACGTATGTTGAAAAAATGAAGATATTAGACTACTTTATGATTGCAAATGGTAAAGAATGTGATTAAAGGCTCTTTTCCTATTTCAAAAGTTTTAGTTTTCGAGGGTAAAAGCTACGTATGTTGAAAAAATGAAGATATTAGACTATTTTATGATTGCACATGGTAAAGAATGTGATTAAAGGCTCTTTTCCTATTTCAAAAGTTTTAGTTTTCGAGGGTAATAGCTACGTATGTTGAAAAAATGAAGATATTAGACTATTTTATGATTGCAAATGGTAAAGAAT
>NW_027064424.1:0-26355 GCF_032884065.1 Artemia franciscana
TAGCAGCAATTACCCTCGAAAACTAAAACTTTTGACATAGGAAAAGAGCCTTTAATCACATTCTTTACCATTTGCAATCATAAAATAGTCTAATTTCTTCATATTTTCAACATACGTAGCTATTACCCTCGAAAACTAAAACTTTTGAAATAGGAAAAGAGCCTTTAATCACATTCGTTACCATGTGCAATCATAAAATAGTCTAATATCTTCATTTTTTCAACATACGTAGCTATTACCCTCGAAAACTAAAACTTTTGAAATAGGAAAAGAGCCTTTAATCACATTCTTTACCATTTGCAATCATAAAATAGTCTAATATCTTCATTTTTTCAAAATACTTAGCTATTACCCTCAAAAACTAAAACTTTTGAAATAGGAAAAGCGCCTTTAATCACATTCTTTACCATGTGCAATCATAAAATTGTCCAATATCTTCATTTTTTCAACATACGTAGCTATTACCCTCGAAAACTAAAACTTTTGACATAGGAAAAGAGCCTTTAATCACATTCTTTACCATTTGCAATCATAAAATAGTCTAATTTCTTCATTTTTTCAACATACGTAGCTATTACCCTCGAAAACTAAAACTTTTGAAATAGGAAAAGAGCCTTTAATCACATTCTTTACCATGTGCAATCATAAAATTGTCCAATATCTTCATTTTTTCAACATACGTAGCTATTACCCTCGAAAACTAAAACTTTTGACATAGGAAAAGAGCCTTTAATCACATTCTTTACCATGTGCAATCATAAAATAGTCTAATTTCTTCATTTTTTCAACATCGTAGCTATTACCCCTCGAAAACTAAAACTTTTGAAATAGGAAAAGAGCCTTTAATCACATTCGTTACCATGTGCAATCATAAAATAGTCTAATATCTTCATTTTTTCAACATACGTAGCTATTACCCTCGAAAACTAAAACTTTTGAAATAGGAAAAGAGCCTTTAATCACATTCTTTACCATATGCAATCATAAAATTTTCTAATATCTTCATTTTTTCAACATACGTAGCTATTACCCTCGAAAACTAAAACTTTTGAAAAAGGAAAAGAGCCTTTAATCACATTCTTTACCATGTGCAATCATAAAATAGTCTAATATCTTCATTTTTTCAACATACGTAGCTATTACCCTCGAAAACTAAAACTTTTGAGATAGGAAAAGAGCCTTTAATCACATTCTTTACCATGTGCAATCATAAAATTGTCCAATATCTTCATTTTTTCAACATACGTAGCTATTACCCTTGAAAACTAAAACTTTTGACATAGGAAAAGAGCCTTTAATCACATTCTTTACCATTTGCAATCATAAAATAGTCTAATTTCTTCATTTTTTCAACATACGTAGCTATTACCCTCGAAAACTAAAACTTTTGAAATAGGAAAAGAGCCTTTAATCAAATTCGTTACCATGTGCAATCATAAAATAGTCTAATATCTTCATTTTTTCAACATACGTAGCTATTACCCTCGAAAACTAAAACTTTTGAGATAGGAAAAGAGCCTTTAATCACATTCTTTACCATGTGCAATCATAAAATTTTCTAATGTCTTCATTTTTTCAACATACGTAGCTATTACCCTCGAAAACTAAAACTTTTGAAATAGGAAAAGAGCCTTTAATCACATTCGTTACCATGTGCAATCATAAAATAGTCTAATATCTTCATTTTTTCAACATACGTAGCTATTACCCTCGAAAACTAAAACTTTTGAGGTAGGAAAAGAGCCTTTAATCACATTCTTTACCATGTGCCATCATAAAATTTTCTAATGTCTTCATTTTTTCAACATACGTAGCTATTACCCTCGAAAACTAAAACTTTTGAAATAGGAAAAGAGCCTTTAATCACATTCTTTACCATGTGCAATCATAAAATAGTCTAATATCTTCATTTTTTCAACATACGTAGCTATTAACCTCGAAAACTAAAACTTTTGAAATAGGAAAAGAGCCTTTAATAACATTCTTTACCATTTGCAATCATAAAATAGTGCAATATCTTCATTTTCTCCACAGACAAAGCTATTACCCTCGAAAACTAAAACTTTTGACATAGGAAAAGAGCCTTTAATCACATTCTTTACCATTTGCAATCATAAAATAGTCTAATATCTTCATTTTTTCAACATACGTAGCTATTACCCTCGAAAACTAAAACTTTTAACATAGGAAAAGAGCCTTTAATCACATTCTTTACCATTTGCAATCATAAAATAGTCTAATATCTTCATTTTTTCCACAGACAAAGCTATTACCTTCGAAAACTGAAACTTTTGACATAGGAAAAGAGCCTTTATCACATTCTTTACAATTTGCAATCATAAAATAGTCTAATATCTTCATTTTTTCAACATACGTAGCTATTACTCTCGAAAACTAAAACTTTTGACATAGGAAAAGAGCCTTTAATCACATTCTTTACCATTTGCAATCATAAAATAGTCTAATTTCTTCATTTTTTCAACATACGTAGCTATTACCCTAGAAAACTAAAACGTTTGAAATAGGAAAAGAGCCTTTAATCACATTCTTTACCATGTGCAATCATAAAATTGTCCAATATCTTCATTTTTTCAACATACGTAGCTATTACCCTCGAAAACTAAAACTTTTGAAATAGGAAAAGAGCCTTTAATCATATTCTTTACCATGTGGAATCATAAAATAGTCTAATATCTTCATTTTTTCAACGTACGTAGCTATTACCCTCGAAAACTAAAACTGTTGACATAGGAAAAGAGCCTTTAATCACATTCTTTACCATTTGCAATCATAAAATAGTGCAATATCTTCATTTTCTCCACAGACAAAGCTATTACCCTCGAAAACTAAAACTTTTGACATAGGAAAAGAGCCTTTAATCACATTCTTTACCATTTGCAATCATAAAATAGTCTAATATCTTCATTTTTTCAACATACGTAGCTATTACCCTCGAAAAATAAAACTTTTGACATAGGAAAAGAGCCTTTAATCACATTCTTTACCATTTGCAATCATAAAATAGTCTAATATCTTCATTTTTTCCACAGACAAAGCTATTACCCTCGAAAACTAAAACTTTTGAAATAGGAAAAGAGCCTTTAATAACATTCTTTACCATTTGGAATCATAAAATAGTGCAATATCTTCATTTTCTCCACAGACAAAGCTATTACCCTCGAAAACTAAAACTTTTGACATAGGAAAAGAGCCTTTAATCACATTCTTTACCATTTGCAATCATAAAATAGTCTAATATCTTCATTTTTTCAACATACGTAGCTATTACCCTCGAAAACTAAAACTTTTAACATAGGAAAAGAGCCTTTAATCACATTCTTTACCATTTGCAATCATAAAATAGTCTAATATCTTCATTTTTTCCACAGACAAAGCTATTACCTTCGAAAACTGAAACTTTTGACATAGGAAAAGAGCCTTTATCACATTCTTTACAATTTGCAATCAAAAAATAGTCTAATATCTTCATTTTTTCAACATACGTAGCTATTACCCTCAAAAACTAAAAATTTTGAAATAGGAAAAGAGCATTTAATCACATTCTTTACCATGTGCAATCATAAAATTGTCCAATATCTTCATTTTTTCAACATACGTAGCTATTACTCTCGAAAACTAAAACTTTTGACATAGGAAAAGAGCCTTTAATCACATTCTTTACCATTTGCAATCATAAAATAGTCTAATTTCTTCATTTTTTCAACATACGTAGCTATTACCCTAGAAAACTAAAACGTTTGAAATAGGAAAAGAGCCTTTAATCGCATTCTTTACCATGTGCAATCATAAAATTGTCCAATATCTTCATTTTTTCAACATACGTAGCTATTACCCTCGAAAACTAAAACTTTTGACATAGGAAAAGAGCCTTTAATCACATTCTTTACCATTTGCAATCATAAAATAGTCTAATATCTTCATTTTTTCAACATACGTAGCTATTACCCTCGAAAACTAAAACTTTTGAAATAGGAAAAGAGCCTTTAATCACATTCTTTACCATGTGGAATCATAAAATAGTCTAATATCTTCATTTTTTCAACGTACGTAGCTATTACCCTCGAAAACTAAAACTGTTGACATAGGAAAAGAGCCTTTAATCACATTCTTTACCATGTGCAATCATAAAATAGTCTAATATCTTCATTTTTTCAACATACGTAGCTATTAACCTCGAAAACTAAAACGTTTGAAATAGGAAAAGAGCCTTTAATCGCATTCTTTACCATGTGCAATCATAAAATTGTCCAATATCTTCATTTTTTCAACATACGTAGCTATTACCCTCGAAAACTAAAACTTTTGACATAGGAAAAGAGCCTTTAATCACATTCTTTACCATTTGCAATCATAAAATAGTCTAATATCTTCATTTTTTCAACATACGTAGCTATTACCCTCGAAAACTAAAACTTTTGAAATAGGAAAAGAGCCTTTAATCACATTCTTTACCATGTGCAATCATAAAATTGTCCAATATCTTCATTTTTTCAACATACGTAGCTATTACCCTCGAAAACTAAAACTTTTGACATAGGAAAAGAGCCTTTAATCACATTCTTTACCATTTGCAATCATAAAATAGTCTAATTTCTTCATTTTTTCAACATACGTAGCTATTACCCTCGAAAACTAAAACTTTTGAAATAGGAAAAGAGCCTTTAATCACATTCTTTATCATGTGCAATCATAAAATAGTCTAATATCTTCATTTTTTCAACATACGTACCTATTAACCTCGAAAACTAAAACTTTTGAAATAGGAAAAGAGCCTTTAATGACATTCTTTACCATTTGCAATCATAAAATAGTGCAATATCTTCATTTTCTCCACAGACAAAGCTATTACCCTCGAAAACTAAAACTTTTGACATAGGAAAAGAGCCTTTAATCACATTCTTTACCATTTGCAATCATAAAATAGTCTAATATCTTCATTTTTTCCACAGACAAAGCTATTACCCTCGAAAACTGAAACTTTTGACATAGGAAAAGAGCCTTTAATCACATTCTTTACCATTTGCAATCATAATATAGTCTAATATCTTCATTTTTTCCACAGACAAAGCTATTACCCTCGAAAACTGAAACTTTTGACGTAGGAAAAGAGCCTTTAATCACATTCTTTACCATTTGCAATCATAATATAGTCTAATATCTTCATTTTTTCAACATACGTAGCTATTACCCTCAAAAACTAAAACTTTTGAAATAGGAAAAGAGCCTTTAATCACATTCTTTACCATATGCAATCATAAAATTGTCCAATATCTTCATTATTTCAACATACGTAGCTATTACCCTCGAAAACTAAAACTTTTGACATAGGAAAAGAGCCTTTAATCACATTCTTTACCATTTGCAATCATAATATAGTCTAATATCTTCATTTTTTCCACAGACAAAGCTATTACCCTCGAAAACTGAAACTTTTGACGTAGGAAAAGAGCCTTTAATCACATTCTTTACCATTTGCAATCATAATATAGTCTAATATCTTCATTTTTTCAACATACGTAGCTATTACCATCAAAAACTAAAACTTTTGAAATAGGAAAAGAGCCTTTAATCACATTCTTTACCATATGCAATCATAAAATTGTCCAATATCTTCATTATTTCAACATACGTAGCTATTACCCTCGAAAACTAAAACTTTTGACATAGGAAAAGAGCCTTTAATCACATTCTTTACCATTTGCAATCATAAAATAGTCTAATTTCTTCATTTTTTCAACATACGTAGCTATTACCCTCGAAAACTAAAACTTTTGAAATAGGAAAAGAGCCTTTAATCACATTGTTTACCATGTGCAATCATAAAATTGTCCAATATCTTCATTTTTTCAACATACGTAGCAATTACCCTCGAAAACTAAAACTTTTGACATAGGAAAAGAGCCTTTAATCACATTCTTTACCATTTGCAATCATAAAATAGTCTAATTTCTTCATATTTTCAACATACGTAGCTATTACCCTCGAAAACTAAAACTTTTGAAATAGGAAAAGAGCCTTTAATCACATTCGTTACCATGTGCAATCATAAAATAGTCTAATATCTTCATTTTTTCAACATACGTAGCTATTACCCTCGAAAACTAAAACTTTTGAAATAGGAAAAGAGCCTTTAATCACATTCTTTACCATTTGCAATCATAAAATAGTCTAATATCTTCATTTTTTCAAAATACTTAGCTATTACCCTCAAAAACTAAAACTTTTGAAATAGGAAAAGCGCCTTTAATCACATTCTTTACCATGTGCAATCATAAAATTGTCCAATATCTTCATTTTTTCAACATACGTAGCTATTACCCTCGAAAACTAAAACTTTTGACATAGGAAAAGAGCCTTTAATCACATTCTTTACCATTTGCAATCATAAAATAGTCTAATTTCTTCATTTTTTCAACATACGTAGCTATTACCCTCGAAAACTAAAACTTTTGAAATAGGAAAAGAGCCTTTAATCACATTCTTTACCATGTGCAATCATAAAATTGTCCAATATCTTCATTTTTTCAACATACGTAGCTATTACCCTCGAAAACTAAAACTTTTGACATAGGAAAAGAGCCTTTAATCACATTCTTTACCATGTGCAATCATAAAATAGTCTAATTTCTTCATTTTTTCAACATCGTAGCTATTACCCTCGAAAACTAAAACTTTTGAAATAGGAAAAGAGCCTTTAATCACATTCGTTACCATGTGCAATCATAAAATAGTCTAATATCTTCATTTTTTCAACATACGTAGCTATTACCCTCGAAAACTAAAACTTTTGAAATAGGAAAAGAGCCTTTAATCACATTCTTTACCATATGCAATCATAAAATTTTCTAATATCTTCATTTTTTCAACATACGTAGCTATTACCCTCGAAAACTAAAACTTTTGAAATAGGAAAAGAGCCTTTAATCACATTCTTTACCATGTGCAATCATAAAATAGTCTAATATCTTCATTTTTTCAACATACGTAGCTATTACCCTCGAAAACTAAAACTTTTGAGATAGGAAAAGAGCCTTTAATCACATTCTTTACCATGTGCAATCATAAAATTGTCCAATATCTTCATTTTTTCAACATACGTAGCTATTACCCTTGAAAACTAAAACTTTTGACATAGGAAAAGAGCCTTTAATCACATTCTTTACCATTTGCAATCATAAAATAGTCTAATTTCTTCATTTTTTCAACATACGTAGCTATTACCCTCGAAAACTAAAACTTTTGAAATAGGAAAAGAGCCTTTAATCAAATTCGTTACCATGTGCAATCATAAAATAGTCTAATATCTTCATTTTTTCAACATACGTAGCTATTACCCTCGAAAACTAAAACTTTTGAGATAGGAAAAGAGCCTTTAATCACATTCTTTACCATGTGCAATCATAAAATTTTCTAATGTCTTCATTTTTTCAACATACGTAGCTATTACCCTCGAAAACTAAAACTTTTGAAATAGGAAAAGAGCCTTTAATCACATTCGTTACCATGTGCAATCATAAAATAGTCTAATATCTTCATTTTTTCAACATACGTAGCTATTACCCTCGAAAACTAAAACTTTTGAGGTAGGAAAAGAGCCTTTAATCACATTCTTTACCATGTGCCATCATAAAATTTTCTAATGTCTTCATTTTTTCAACATACGTAGCTATTACCCTCGAAAACTAAAACTTTTGAAATAGGAAAAGAGCCTTTAATCACATTCTTTACCATGTGCAATCATAAAATAGTCTAATATCTTCATTTTTTCAACATACGTAGCTATTAACCTCGAAAACTAAAACTTTTGAAATAGGAAAAGAGCCTTTAATAACATTCTTTACCATTTGCAATCATAAAATAGTGCAATATCTTCATTTTCTCCACAGACAAAGCTATTACCCTCGAAAACTAAAACTTTTGACATAGGAAAAGAGCCTTTAATCACATTCTTTACCATTTGCAATCATAAAATAGTCTAATATCTTCATTTTTTCAACATACGTAGCTATTACCCTCGAAAACTAAAACTTTTAACATAGGAAAAGAGCCTTTAATCACATTCTTTACCATTTGCAATCATAAAATAGTCTAATATCTTCATTTTTTCCACAGACAAAGCTATTACCTTCGAAAACTGAAACTTTTGACATAGGAAAAGAGCCTTTATCACATTCTTTACAATTTGCAATCATAAAATAGTCTAATATCTTCATTTTTTCAACATACGTAGCTATTACTCTCGAAAACTAAAACTTTTGACATAGGAAAAGAGCCTTTAATCACATTCTTTACCATTTGCAATCATAAAATAGTCTAATTTCTTCATTTTTTCAACATACGTAGCTATTACCCTAGAAAACTAAAACGTTTGAAATAGGAAAAGAGCCTTTAATCGCATTCTTTACCATGTGCAATCATAAAATTGTCCAATATCTTCATTTTTTCAACATACGTAGCTATTACCCTCGAAAACTAAAACTTTTGAAATAGGAAAAGAGCCTTTAATCATATTCTTTACCATGTGGAATCATAAAATAGTCTAATATCTTCATTTTTTCAACGTACGTAGCTATTACCCTCGAAAACTAAAACTGTTGACATAGGAAAAGAGCCTTTAATCACATTCTTTACCATTTGCAATCATAAAATAGTGCAATATCTTCATTTTCTCCACAGACAAAGCTATTACCCTCGAAAACTAAAACTTTTGACATAGGAAAAGAGCCTTTAATCACATTCTTTACCATTTGCAATCATAAAATAGTCTAATATCTTCATTTTTTCAACATACGTAGCTATTACCCTCGAAAAATAAAACTTTTGACATAGGAAAAGAGCCTTTAATCACATTCTTTACCATTTGCAATCATAAAATAGTCTAATATCTTCATTTTTTCCACAGACAAAGCTATTACCCTCGAAAACTAAAACTTTTGAAATAGGAAAAGAGCCTTTAATAACATTCTTTACCATTTGGAATCATAAAATAGTGCAATATCTTCATTTTCTCCACAGACAAAGCTATTACCCTCGAAAACTAAAACTTTTGACATAGGAAAAGAGCCTTTAATCACATTCTTTACCATTTGCAATCATAAAATAGTCTAATATCTTCATTTTTTCAACATACGTAGCTATTACCCTCGAAAACTAAAACTTTTAACATAGGAAAAGAGCCTTTAATCACATTCTTTACCATTTGCAATCATAAAATAGTCTAATATCTTCATTTTTTCCACAGACAAAGCTATTACCTTCGAAAACTGAAACTTTTGACATAGGAAAAGAGCCTTTATCACATTCTTTACAATTTGCAATCAAAAAATAGTCTAATATCTTCATTTTTTCAACATACGTAGCTATTACCCTCAAAAACTAAAAATTTTGAAATAGGAAAAGAGCATTTAATCACATTCTTTACCATGTGCAATCATAAAATTGTCCAATATCTTCATTTTTTCAACAAACGTAGCTATTACTCTCGAAAACTAAAACTTTTGACATAGGAAAAGAGCCTTTAATCACATTCTTTACCATTTGCAATCATAAAATAGTCTAATTTCTTCATTTTTTCAACATACGTAGCTATTACCCTAGAAAACTAAAACGTTTGAAATAGGAAAAGAGCCTTTAATCGCATTCTTTACCATGCGCAATCATAAAATTGTCCAATATCTTCATTTTTTCAACATACGTAGCTATTACCCTCGAAAACTAAAACTTTTGACATAGGAAAAGAGCCTTTAATCACATTCTTTACCATTTGCAATCATAAAATAGTCTAATATCTTCATTTTTTCAACATACGTAGCTATTACCCTCGAAAACTAAAACTTTTGAAATAGGAAAAGAGCCTTTAATCACATTCTTTACCATGTGGAATCATAAAATAGTCTAATATCTTCATTTTTTCAACGTACGTAGCTATTACCCTCGAAAACTAAAACTTTTGAAATAGGAAAAGAGCCTTTAATCACATTCTTTACCATGTGCAATCATAAAATAGTCTAATATCTTCATTTTTTCAACATACGTAGCTATTAACCTCGAAAACTAAAACGTTTGAAATAGGAAAAGAGCCTTTAATCGCATTCTTTACCATGTGCAATCATAAAATTGTCCAATATCTTCATTTTTTCAACATACGTAGCTATTACCCTCGAAAACTAAAACTTTTGACATAGGAAAAGAGCCTTTAATCACATTCTTTACCATTTGCAATCATAAAATAGTCTAATATCTTCATTTTTTCAACATACGTAGCTATTACCCTCGAAAACTAAAACTTTTGAAATAGGAAAAGAGCCTTTAATCACATTCTTTACCATGTGCAATCATAAAATAGTCTAATATCTTCATTTTTTCAACATACGTAGCTATTACCCTCGAAAACTAAAACTGTTGACATAGGAAAAGAGCCTTTAATCACATTCTTTACCATTTGCAATCATAAAATAGTGCAATATCTTCATTTTCTCCACAGACAAAGCTATTACCCTCGAAAACTAAAACTTTTGACATAGGAAAAGAGCCTTTATCACATTCTTTACAATTTGCAATCATAAAATAGTCTAATATCTTCATTTTTTCAACATACGTAGCTATTACCCTCGAAAAATAAAACTTTTGACATAGGAAAAGAGCCTTTAATCACATTCTTTACCATTTACAATCATAAAATAGTCTAATATCTTCATTTTTTCCACAGACAAAGCTTTTACCCTCGAAAACTGAAACTTTTGACATAGGAAAAGAGCCTTTAATCACATTCTTTACCATTTGCAATCATAAAATAGTCTAATATCTTCATTTTTTCAACATACGTAGCTATTACCCTCAAAAACTAAAACTTTTGAAATAGGAAAAGAGCCTTTTTTAATCACATTCTTTACCATGTGCAATCATAAAATTGTCCAATATCTTCATTTTTTCAACATACGTAGCTATTACCCTCGAAAACTAAAACTTTTGACATAGGAAAAGAGCCTTTAATCGCATTCTTTACCATTTGCAATCATAAAATAGTCTAATTTCTTCATTTTTTCAACATACGTAGCTATTACCCTCGAAAACTAAAACTTTTGAAATAGGAAAAGAGCCTTTAATCACATTCTTTACCATGTGCAATCATAAAATTGTCCAATATCTTCATTTTTTCAACATACGTAGCTATTACCCTTGAAAACTAAAACTTTTGACATAGGAAAAGAGCCTTTAATCACATTCTTTACCATTTGCAATCATAAAATAGTCTAATTTCTTCATTTTTTCAACATACGTAGCTATTACCCTCGAAAACTAAAACTTTTGAAATAGGAAAAGAGCCTTTAATCACATTCGTTACCATGTGCAATCATAAAATAGTCTAATATCTTCATTTTTTCAACATACGTAGCTATTACCCTCGAAAACTAAAACTTTTGAGATAGGAAAAGAGCCTTTAATCACATTCTTTACCATGTGCAATCATAAAATTTTCTAATGTCTTCATTTTTTCAACATACGTAGCTATTACCCTCGAAAACTAAAACTTTTGAAATAGGAAAAGAGCCTTTAATCACATTCGTTACCATGTGCAATCATAAAATAGTCTAATATCTTCATTTTTTCAACATACGTAGCTATTACCCTCGAAAACTAAAACTTTTGAGATAGGAAAAGAGCCTTTAATCACATTCTTTACCATGTGCAATCATAAAATTTTCTAATGTCTTCATTTTTTCAACATACGTAGCTATTACCCTCGAAAACTAAAACTTTTGAAATAGGAAAAGAGCCTTTAATCACATTCTTTACCATGTGCAATCATAAAATAGTCTAATATCTTCATTTTTTCAACATACGTAGCTATTAACCTCGAAAACTAAAACTTTTGAAATAGGAAAAGAGCCTTTAATAACATTCTTTACCATTTGCAATCATAAAATAGTGCAATATCTTCATTTTCTCCACAGACAAAGCTATTACCCTCGAAAACTAAAACTTTTGACATAGGAAAAGAGCCTTTAATCACATTCTTTACCATTTGCAATCATAAAATAGTCTAATATCTTCATTTTTTCAACATACGTAGCTATTACCCTCGAAAACTAAAACTTTTAACATAGGAAAAGAGCCTTTAATCACATTCTTTACCATTTGCAATCATAAAATAGTCTAATATCTTCATTTTTTCCACAGACAAAGCTATTACCCTCGAAAACTGAAACTTTTGACATAGGAAAAGAGCCTTTATCACATTCTTTACAATTTGCAATCATAAAATACTCTAATATCTTCATTTTTTCAACATACGTAGCTATTACCCTCAAAAACTAAAAATTTTGAAATAGGAAAAGAGCATTTAATCACATTCTTTACCATGTGCAATCATAAAATTGTCCAATATCTTCATTTTTTCAACATACGTAGCTATTACCCTCGAAAACTAAAACTTTTGACATAGGAAAAGAGCCTTTAATCACATTCTTTACCATTTGCAATCATAAAATAGTCTAATATCTTCATTTTTTCAACATACGTAGCTATTACCCTCGAAAACTAAAACTTTTGAAATAGGAAAAGAGCCTTTAATCACATTCTTTACCATGTGCAATCATAAAATAGTCTAATATCTTCATTTTTTCAACATACGTAGCTATTACCCTCGAAAACTAAAACTGTTGACATACGAAAAGAGCCTTTAATCACATTCTTTACCATTTGCAATCATAAAATAGTGCAATATCTTCATTTTCTCCACAGACAAAGCTATTACCCTCGAAAACTAAAACTTTTGACATAGGAAAAGAGCCTTTAATCACATTCTTTACCATTTGCAATCATAAAATAGTCTAATATCTTCATTTTTTCAACATACGTAGCTATTACCCTCGAAAAATAAACCTTTTGACATAGGAAAAGAGCCTTTAATCACATTCTTTACCATTTGCAATCATAAAATAGTCTAATATCTTCATTTTTTCCACAGACAAAGCTATTACCCTCGAAAACTGAAACTTTTGACATAGGAAAAGAGCCTTTAATCACATTCTTTACCATTTGCAATCATAAAATAGTCTAATATCTTCATTTTTTCAACATACGTAGCTATTACCCTCAAAAACTAAAACTTTTGAAATAGGAAAAGAGCCTTTAATCACATTCTTTACCATGTGCAATCATAAAATTGTCCAATATCTTCATTTTTTCAACATACGTAGCTATTACCCTCGAAAACTAAAACTTTTGACATAGGAAAAGAGCCTTTAATCGCATTCTTTACCATTTGCAATCATAAAATAGTCTAATTTCTTCATTTTTTCAACATACGTAGCTATTACCCTCGAAAACTAAAACTTTTGAAATAGGAAAAGAGCCTTTAATCACATTCTTTACCATGTGCAATCATAAAATTGTCCAATATCTTCATTTTTTCAACATACGTAGCTATTACCCTTGAAAACTAAAACTTTTGACATAGGAAAAGAGCCTTTAATCACATTCTTTACCATTTGCAATCATAAAATAGTCTAATTTCTTCATTTTTTCAACATACGTAGCTATTACCCTCGAAAACTAAAACTTTTGAAATAGGAAAAGAGCCTTTAATCACATTCGTTACCATGTGCAATCATAAAATAGTCTGATATCTTCATTTTTTCAACATACGTAGCTATTACCCTCTAAAACTAAAACTTTTGAGATAGGAAAAGAGCCTTTAATCACATTCTTTACCATGTGCAATCATAAAATTTTCTAATGTCTTCATTTTTTCAACATACGTAGCTATTACCCTCGAAAACTAAAACTTTTGAAATAGGAAAAGAGCCTTTAATCACACTCTTTACCATGTGCAATCATAAAATAGTCTAATATCTTCATTTTTTCAACATACGTAGCTATTAACCTCGAAAACTAAAACGTTTGAAATAGGAAAAGAGCCTTTAATCGCATTCTTTACCATTTGCAATCATAAAATTTTCCAATATCTTCATTTTTTCAACATACGTAGCTATTACCCTCGAAAACTAAAACTTTTGACATAGGAAAAGAGCCTTTAATCACATTCTTTACCATTTACAATCATAAAATAGTCTAATATCTTCATTTTTTCAACATACGTAGCTATTACCCTCGAAAACTAAAACTTTTGAAATAGGAAAAGAGCCTTTAATCACATTCTTTACCATGTGCAATCATAAAATAGTCTAATATCTTCATTTTTTCAACATACGTAGCTATTACCCTCGAAAACTAAAACTGTTGACATAGGAAAAGAGCCTTTAATCACATTCTTTACCATTTGCAATCATAAAATAGTGCAATATCTTCATTTTCTCCACAGACAAAGCTATTACCCTCGAAAACTAAAACTTTTGACATAGGAAAAGAGCCTTTATCACATTCTTTACAATTTGCAATCATAAAATAGTCTAATATCTTCATTTTTTCAACATACGTAGCTATTACCCTCGAAAACTGAAACTTTTGACATAGGAAAAGAGCCTTTAATCACATTCTTTACCATTTGCAATCATAAAATAGTCTAATATCTTCATTTTTTCAACATACGTAGCTATTACCTTCAAAAACTAAAACTTTTGAAATAGGAAAAGAGCCTTTAATCACATTCTTTACCATGTGCAATCATAAAATTGTCCAATATCTTCATTTTTTTCAACATACGTAGCTATTACCCTCGAAAACTAAAATTTTTGACATAGGAAAAGAGCCTTTAATCACATTCTTTACCATGTGCAATCATAAAATAGTCTAATATCTTCATTTTTTCAACTTACGTAGCTATCACCCTCGAAAACTAAAACTTTTGACATAGGAAAAGAGCCTTTAATCACATTCTTTACCATTTGCAATCATAAAAAAGTCTAATATCTTCATTTTTTCAACATACGTAGCTATTACCCTCGAAAACTAAAACTTTTGAAATAGGAAAAGAGCCTTTAATCACATTCTTTACCATTTGCAATCATAAAATAGTCTAATATCTTCATTTTTTCAACATACGTAGCTATTACCCTCGAAAACTAAGACTTTTGACATAGGAAAAGAGCCTTTAATCACATTCTTTACCATTTGCAATCATAAAATGGTCTAATATCTTCATTTTTTCAACATACGTAGCTATTACCCTCGAAATCTAAAACTTTTGAAATAGGAAAAGAGCCTTTAATCACATTCTTTACCATGTGCAATCATAAAATAGTCTAATATCTTCATTTTTTCAACATACGTAGCTATTACCCTCGAAAACTAAAACTTTTGAAATAGGAAAAGAGCCTTTAATCACATTCTTTACCATGTGCAATCATAACATTGTCTAATATCTTCATTTTTTCCACAGACAAAGCTATTACCCTCGAAAACTAAAACTTTTGAAATTGGAAAAGAGCCTTTAATCACATTCTTTACCATTTGCAATCATAAAATAGTCTAATATCTTCATTTTTTCATCATACGTAGCTATTACCCTCGAAAACCAAAACTTTTGACATAGGAAAAGAACCTTTAATCACATTCTTTACCATGTGCAATCATAAAATAGTCTAATATTTTCATTTTTTTCCACAGACATAGCTATTACCCTCGAAAACTAAAACTATTGAAATAGGAAAAGAGCCTTTAATCACATTCTTTACCATGTGCAATCATAAAATAGTCTAATATCTCCATTTTGTCCACAGACAAAGCTATTACCCTCGAAAACTAAAACTTTTGACATAGGAAAAGAGCCTTTAATCACATTATTTACCATTTGCAATCATAAAATAGTCTAATATCTTCATTTTTTCAACATACGTAGCTATTACCCCTCGAAAACTAAAACTTTTAACATAGGAAAAGAGCCTTTAATCACATTCTTTACCATTTGCAATCATAAAATAGTCTAATATCTTCATTTTTTCCACAGACAAAGCTATTACCCTCGAAAACTGAAACTTTTGACATAGGAAAAGAGCCTTTATCACATTCTTTACAATTTGCAATCATAAAATAGTCTAATATCTTCATTTTTTCAACATACGTAGCTATTACCCTCAAAAACTAAAAATTTTGAAATAGGAAAAGAGCATTTAATCACATTCTTTACCATGTGCAATCATAAAATTGTCCAATATCTTCATTTTTTCAACATACGTAGCTATTACCCTCGAAAACTAAAACTTTTGACATAGGAAAAGAGCCTTTAATCACATTCTTTACCATTTGCAATCATAAAATAGTCTAATTTCTTCATTTTTTCAACATACGTAGCTATTACCCTAGAAAACTAAAAAGTTTGAAATAGGAAAAGAGCCTTTAATCGCATTCTTTACCATGTGCAATCATAAAATTGTCCAATATCTTCATTTTTTCAACATACGTAGCTATTACCCTCGAAAACTAAAACTTTTGAAATAGGAAAAGAGCCTTTAATCACATTCTTTACCATGTGCAATCAAAAAATAGTCTAATATCTTCATTTTTTCAACATACGTACCTATTAACCTCGAAAACTAAAACTTTTGAAATAGGAAAAGAGCCTTTAATGACATTCTTTACCATTTGCAATCATAAAATAGTGCAATATCTTCATTTTCTCCATAGACAAAGCTATTACCCTCGAAAACTAAAACTTTTGACATAAGAAAAGAGCCTTTAATCACATTCTTTACCATTTGCAATCATAAAATTGTCTAATATCTTCATTTTTTCAACATGCGTAGCTATTACCCTCGAAAACTAAAACTTTTGACATAGGAAAAGAGCCTTTAATCACATTCTTTACCATTTGCAATCATAAAATAGTCTAATATTTTCATTTTTTCCACAGACAAAGCTATTACCCTCGAAAACTGAAACTTTTGACATAGGAAAAGAGCCTTTAATCACATTCTTTACCATTTGCAATCATAAAATAGTCTAATATCTTCATTTTTTCAACATACGTAGCTATTACCCTCAAAAACTAAAACTTTTGAAATAGGAAAAGAGCCTTTAATCACATTCTTTACCATGTGCAATCATAAAATTGTCCAATATCTTCATTTTTTCAACATACGTAGCTATTACCCTCGAAAACTAAAACTTTTGACATAGGAAAAAAGCCTTTAATCACATTCTTTACCATTTGCAATCATAAAATAGTCTAATTTCTTCATTTTTTCAACATACGTAGCTATTACCCTCGAAAACTAAAACTTTTGAAATAGGAAAAGAGCCTTTAATCACATTCTTTACCATGTGCAATCATAAAATAGTCTAATATCTTCATTTTTTCTACATACGTACCTATTAACCTCGAAAACTAAAACTTTTGAAATAGGAAAAGTGCCTTTAATGACATTCTTTACCATTTGCAATCATAAAATAGTGCAATATCTTCATTTTCTCCACAGACAAAGCTATTACCCTCGAAAACTAAAACTTTTGACATAGGAAAAGAGCCTTTAATCACATTCTTTACCATTTGCAATCATAAAATAGTCTAATTTCTTCATTTTTTCAACATACGTAGCTATTACCCTCGAAAACTAAAACTTTTGAAATAGGAAAAGAGCCTTTAATCACATTCGTTACCATGTGCAATCATAAAATAGTCTAATATCTTCATTTTTTCAACATACGTAGCTATTACCCTCGAAAACTAAAACTTTTGAAATAGGAAAAGAGCCTTTAATCACATTCTTTACCATGTGCAATCATAAAAATTTCTAATATCTTCATTTTTTCAACATACGTATCTATTACCCTCGAAAACTAAAACTTTTGAACTAGCAAAAGAGCCTTTAATCACATTCTTTACCATGTGCAATCATAAAATAGTCTAATATCTTCATTTTTTCAACATACGTATCTATTAACCTCGAAAACTAAAACTTTTGAAATAGGAAAAGAGCCTTTAATAACATTCTTTACCATTTGCAATCATAAAATAGTGCAAAATCTTCATTTTCTCCACAGACAAAGCTATTACCCTCGAAAACTAAAACTTTTGACATAGGAAAAGAGCCTTTAATCACATTCTTTACCATTTGCAATCATAAAATAGTCTAATATCTTCATTTTTCAACATACGTAGCTATTATCCTCGAAAACTAAAACTTTTGACATAGGAAAAGAGCCTTTAATCACATTCTTTACCATGTGCAATCATAAAATAGTCTAATATCTTCATTTTTTCAACATACGTAGCTATTAACCTCGAAAACTAAAACTTTTGAAATAGGAAAAGAGCCTTTAATCACATTCTTTACCATTTGCAATCATAAAATAGTGTAATATCTTCATTTTCTCCACAGACAAAGCTATTACCCTCGAAAACTAAAACTTTTGACATACGAAAAGAGCCTTTAATCACATTCTTTACCATTTGCAATCATAAAATAGTCTAATATCTTCATTTTTTCAACATAAGTAGCTATTACCCTCGAAAACTAAAACTTTTGACATAGGAAAAGAGCCTTTAATCACATTCTTTACCATTTGCAATCATAAAATAGTCTAATATCTTCATTTTTTCCACAGACAAAGCTATTACCTTCGAAAACTCAAACTTTTGACATAGGAAAAGAGCCTTTAATCACATTCTTTACCATTTGCAATCATAAAATAGTCTAATATCTTCATTTTTTTCAACATACGTAGCTATTACCCTCAAAAACTAAAACTTTTGAAATAGGAAAAGAGCCTTTAATCACATTCTTTACCATGTGCAATCATAAAATTGTCCAATATCTTCATTTTTTCAACATACGTAGCTATTACCCTCGAAAACTAAAACTTTTGACATAGGAAAAAGAGCCTTTAATCACATTCTTTACCATTTGCAATCATAAAATAGTCTAATTTCTTCATTTTTTTCAACATACGTAGCTATTACCCTCGAAAACTAAAACTTTTGAAATAGGAAATGAGCCTTTAATCACATTCTTTACCATGTGCAATCATAAAATTGTCCAATACCTTCATTTTTTCAACATACGTAGCTATTACCCTCGAAAACTAAAACTTTTGACATAGGAAAAAGAGCCTTTAATCACATTCTTTACCATTTGCAATCATAAAATAGTCTAATATCTTCATTTTTTCAACATAAGTAGCTATTACCCTAGAAAACTAAAACTTTCGACATAGGAAAAGAGCCTTTAATCATATTCTTTACCATTTGCAATCATAAAATAGTCTAATATCTTCATTTTTTCCACAGACAAAGCTATTACCCTCGAAAACTGAAACTTTTTACATAGGAAAAGAGCCTTTAATCACATTCTTTACCATTTGCAATCATAAAATAGTATAATATCTTCATTTTTTCAACATACGTAGCTATTACCCTCAAAAACTAAAACTTTTGAAATAGGAAAAGAGCCTTTAATCACATTCTTTACCATGTGAAATCATAAAATTGTCCAATATCTTCATTTTTTCAACATACTTAGCTATTACCCTCGAAAACTAAAACTTTTGACATAGGAAAAGAGCCTTTAATCACATTCTTTACCATTTGCAATCATAAAATAGTCTAATTTCTTCATTTTTTCAACATACGTAGCTATTACCCTCGAAAACTAAAACTTTTGAAATAGGAAAAGAGCCTTTAATCACATTCTTTACCATGTGCAATCATAAAATTGTCCAATACCTTCATTTTTTCAACATATGTAGCTATTACCCTCGAAAACTAAAACTTTTGACATAGGAAAAGAGCCTTTAATCACATTCTTTACCATTTGCAATCATAAAATAGTCTAATATCTTCATTTTTTCAACATACGTAGCTATTACCCTCGAAAACTAAAACTTTTGAAATAGGAAAAGAGCCTTTAATCACATTCTTTACCATGTGCAATCATAAAATAGTCTAATATCTTCATTTTTTCAACATACGTAGCTATTACCCTCGAAAACTAAAACTGTTGACATAGGAAAAGAGCCTTTAATCACATTCTTTACCATTTGCAATCATAAAATAGTGCAATATCTTCATTTTCTCCACAGACAAAGCTATTACCCTCGAAAACTGAAACTTTTGACATAGGAAAAGAGCCTTTAATCACATTCTTTACCATTTGCAATCATAAAATAGTCTAATATCTTCATTTTTTCAACATACGTAGCTATTACCCTCAAAAACTAAAACTTTTGAAATAGGAAAAGAGCCTTTAATCACATTCTTTACCATGTGCAATCATAAAATTGTCCAATATCTTCATTTTTTCAACATACGTAGCTATTAACCTCGAAAACTAAAACTTTTGACATAGGAAAAGAGCCTTTAATCACATTCTTTACCATTTGCAATCATAAAATAGTCTAATTTCTTCATTTTTTTCAACATATGTAGCTATTACCCCTCGAAAACTAAAACTTTTGAAATAGGGAAAAGAGCCTTTAATCACATTCTTTACCATGTGCAATCAAAAAATTGTCCAATATCTTCATTTTTTCAACATACGTAGCTATTACCTCGAAAACTAAAACTTTTGACATAGGAAAAGAGCCTTTTAATCACATTCTTTACCATTTGCAATCATAAAATAGTCTAATTTCTTCATTTTTTCAACATACGTAGCTATTACCCTCGAAAACTAAAACTTTTGAAATAGGAATAGAGCCTTTAATCACATTCGTTACCATGTGCAATCATAAAATAGTCTAATATCTTCATTTTTTCCACAGACAAAGCTATTACCCTCGAAAACTGAAACTTTTGACATAGGAAAAGAGCCTTTATCACATTCTTTACAATTTGCAATCATAAAATAGTCTAATATCTTCATTTTTTTCAACATACGTAGCTATTACCCTCAAAAACTAAAAATTTTGAAATAGGAAAAGAGCATTTAATCACATTCTTTACCATGTGCAATCATAAAATTGTCCAATATCTTCATTTTTTCAACATACGTAGCTATTACCCTCGAAAACTAAAACTTTTGACATAGGAAAAGAGCCTTTAATCACATTCTTTACCATTTGCAATCATAAAATAGTCTAATTTCTTCATTTTTTCAACATACGTAGCTATTACCCTAGAAAACTAAAACGTTTGAAATAGGAAAAGAGCCTTTAATCGCATTCTTTACCATGTGCAATCATAAAATTGTCCAATATCTTCATTTTTTCAACATACGTAGCTATTACCCTCGAAAACTAAAACTTTTGACATAGGAAGAGAGCCTTTAATCACATTCTTTACCATTTGCAATCATAAAATTGTCCAATATCTTCATTTTTTCAACATACGTAGCTATTACCCTCGAAAACTAAAACTTTTTGAAATAGGAAAAAGAGCCTTTAATCACATTCTTTACCATGTGCAATCATAAAATTGTCTAATATCTTCATTTTTTTCCACAGATAAAGCTCTTACCCTCGAAAACTAAAACTTTTGAAATAGGAAAAGAGCCTTTAATCACATTCTTTACCATTTGCAATCATAAAATAGTCTAATATCTTCATTTTTTTTCCACAGACAAAGCTATTACCCTCGAAAACTAAAACTTTTAAAATAGGAAAAGAGCCTTTAATCACATTCTTTACCATTTGCAATCTTAAAATAGTCTAATATCTTCATTTTTTCAACATACGTAGCTATTACCCTCGAAAACTAAAACTTTTGAAATAGGAAAAGAGCCTTTAATCACATTCTTTACCATTTGCAATCATAAAATAGTCTAATATCTTCATTTTTTTCAACATACGTAGCTATTACCCTCGAAAACTAAAACTTTTTGACATAGGAAAAGAGCCTTTTAATCACATTCTTTACCATTTTGCAATCATAAAATAGTCAAATATCTTCATTTTTTTCAACATACGTAGCTATTACCCTCGAAAACTAAAATTTTTGACATAGGAAAAAGAGCCTTTAATTACATTCTTTACCATGTGCAATCATAAAATGGTCTAATATCTTCATTTTTTCAACTTACGTAGCTATCACCCTCGAAAACTAAAACTTTTGACATAGGAAAAGAGCCTTTAATCACATTCTTTACCATTTGCAATCATAAAAAAGTCTAATATCTTCATTTTTTCAACATATGTAGCTATTACCCTCGAAAAACTAAAACTTTTGAAATAGGAAAAGAGCCTTTAATCACATTCTTTACCATTTGCAATCATAAAATAGTCTAATATCTTCATTTTTTTCAACATACGTAGCTATTACCCTCGAAAACTAAGACTTTTGACATAGGAAAAAGAGCCTTTAATCCATTCTTTACCATTTGCAATCATAAAATGGTCTAATATCTTCATTTTTTTCAACATACGTAGCTATTACCCTCGAAATCTAAAACTTTTGAAATAGGGAAAAGAGCCTTTAATCACATTCTTTACCATGTGCAATCATAAAATAGTCTAATATCTTCATTTTTTCAACATACGTAGCTATTACCCTCGAAAAACTAAAACTTTTGAAATAGGAAAAGAGCCTTTAATCACATTCTTTACCATGTGCAATCATAACATTGTCTAATATCTTCATTTTTTCCACAGACAAAGCTATTACCCCTCGAAAACTAAAACTTTTGAAATTGGAAAAGAGCCTTTTAATCACATTCTTTACCATTTTCAATCATAAAATAGTCTAATATCTTCATTTTTTCATCATACGTAGCTATTACCCTCGAAAACCAAAACTTTTGACATAGGAAAAGAACCTTTAATCACATTCTTTACCATGTGCAATCATAAAATAGTCTAATATTTTCATTTTTTCCACAGACATAGCTATTACCCTCGAAAACTAAAACTATTGAAATAGGAAAAGAGCCTTTAATCACATTCTTTACCATGTGCAATCATAAAATAGTCTAATATCTCCATTTTGTCCACAGACAAAGCTCTTAACCTCGAAAACTAAAACTTTTGAAATAGGAAAAGAGCCTTTAATCACATTCTTTACCATTTGCAATCATAAAATGGTCTAATATCTTCATTTTTTCAACATACGTAGCTCTTACCCCCAAAAACTAAAATTTTGGAATAGGAAAAGAGCCTTTAATGACATTCTTTACCATTTGCAATCATAAAATAGTCTAATATCTTCATTTTTTCAACATACGTAGCTATTACCCTCAAAAACTAAAACTTTTGAAATAGGAAAAGAGCCTTTAATCACATTCTTTACCATTTGCAATCATAAAACAGTCTAATATCATCATTTTTTCAACATACGTAGCTATTACCCTCGAAAACTAAAACTTTTGAAATGGGAAAAGAGCCTTTAATCACATTCTTTACCATTTGCAAAATAGTCTTCCTACGTATGTAGGAAAAGAGCATTTAATCACATTCTTTACCATTTGCAATCATAAAATAGTCTAATATCTTCATTTTTTCAACATAAGTAGCTATTACCCTCGAAAACTAAAACTTTTGAAATAGGAAAAGAGCCTTTAATCACATTCTTTACCATTTGTAATCAAAAAATAGTCTATATCTTCATTTTTTCAACATACGTAGCTATTACCCTCGGAAACTAAAACTTTTGACATAGGAAAAGAGCCTTTAATCTTATTCTTTACCATTTGCAATCATAAAATAGTCTAATATCTTCATTTTTTCAACATAAGTAGCTATTACCCTCGAAAACTAAAACTTTTGAAATAGGAAAAGAGCCTTTAATCACATTCTTTACCATTTGCAATCATAAAATAGTCTAATATCTTAATTTTTTCAACATACGTAGCTATTACCCTCGAAAACTAAAACTTTTGACATAGGAAAAGAGCCTTTAATCACATTCTTTACCATATGCAATCATAAAATTGTCCAATATCTTCATTTTTTCAACATACGTAGCTATTACCCTCGAAAACTAAAACTTTTGACATAGGAAAAGAGCCTTTAATCACATTCTTTACCATTTGCAATCATAAAATAGTCTAATTTCTTCATTTTTTCAACATACGTAGCTATTACCCTGAAAACTAAAACTTTTGAAATAGGAAATGAGCCTTTAATCACATTCTTTACCATGTGCAATCATAAAATTGTCCAATACCTTCATTTTTTCAACATACGTAGCTATTACCCTCGAAAACTAAAACTTTTGACATAGGAAAAGAGCCTTTAATCACATTCTTTACCATTTGCAATCATAAAATAGTCTAATTTCTTCATTTTTTCAACATACGTAGCTATTACCCTCGAAAAACTAAAACTTTTGAAATAGGAAAAAGAGCCTTTAATCACATTCTTTACCATGTGCAATCATAAAATTGTCCAATACCTTCATTTTTTCAACATATGTAGCTATTACCCTCGAAAACTAAAACTTTTGACATAGGAAAAGAGCCTTTAATCACATTCTTTACCATTTGCAATCATAAAATAGTCTAATATCTTCATTTTTTTCAACATACGTAGCTATTACCCTCGAAAACTAAAACTTTTGAAATAGGGGAAAAGAGCCTTTAATCACATTCTTTACCATGTGCAATCATAAAATAGTCTAATATCTTCATTTTTTCAACATACGTAGCTATTACCCTCGAAAACTAAAACTGTTGACATAGGAAAAGAGCCTTTAATCACATTCTTTACCATTTGCAATCATAAAATAGTGCAATATCTTCATTTTCTCCACAGACAAAGCTATTACCCTCGAAAACTAAAACTTTTGACATAGGAAAAGAGCCTTTAATCACATTCTTTACCATTTGCAATCATTAAAATAGTCTAATATCTTCATTTTTTTCAACATACGTAGCTATTACCCTCGAAAAATAAAACTTTTGACATAGGAAAAGAGCCTTTAATCACATTCTTTACCATTTGCAATCATAAAATAGTCTAATATCTTCATTTTTTTCCACAGACAAAGCTATTACCCTCGAAAACTGAAACTTTTGACATAGGAAAAGAGCCTTTAATCACATTCTTTACTATTTGCAATCATAAAATAGTCTAATATCTTCATTTTTTCAACATACGTAGCTATTACCCTCAAAAACTAAAACTTTTTGAAATAGGAAAAGAGCCTTTAATCACATTCTTTACCATGTGCAATCATAAAATTGTCCAATATCTTCATTTTTTCAACATACGTAGCTATTACCCTCGAAAACTAAAACTTTTGACATAGGAAAAGAGCCTTTAATCGCATTCTTTACCATTTTGCAATCATAAAATAGTCTAATTTCTTCATTTTTTTCAACATACGTAGCTATTACCCTCGAAAACTAAAACTTTTGAAATAGGAAAAGAGCCTTTAATCACATTCGTTACCATGTGCAATCATAAAATAGTCTAATATCTTCTTTTTTTCAACATACGTAGCTATTACCCTCGAAAACTAAAACTTTTGAGATAGGAAAAGAGCCTTTAATCACATTCTTTACCATGTGCAATCATAAAATTTTCTAATGTCTTCATTTTTTCAACATACGTAGCTATTACCCTCGAAAACTAAAACTTTTGAAATAGGAAAAGAGCCTTTAATCACATTCTTTACCATTTGCAATCATAAAATAGTGCAATATCTTCATTTTTTCCACAGACAAAGCTATTACCCTCGAAAACTGAAACTTTTTACATAGGAAAAGAGCCTTTAATCACATTCTTTACCATTTGCAATCATAAAATAGTATAATATCTTCATTTTTTCAACATACGTAGCTATTACCCTCAAAAACTAAAACTTTTGAAATAGGAAAAGAGCCTTTAATCACATTCTTTACCATGTGCAATCATAAAATTGTCCAATATCTTCATTTTTTCAACATACGTAGCTATTACCCTCGAAAACTAAAACTTTTGACATAGGAAAAGAGCCTTTAATCACATTCTTACCATTTGCAATCATAAAATAGTCTAATTTCTTCATTTTTTTCAACATACGTAGCTATTACCCTCGAAAACTAAAACTTTTGAAATAGGAAAAGAGCCTTTAATCACATTCTTTACCATGTGCAATCATAAAATTGTCCAATACCTTCATTTTTTTCAACATATGTAGCTATTACCCTCGAAAACTAAAACTTTTGACATAGGAAAAGAGCCTTTAATCACATTCTTTACCATTTGCAATCATAAAATAGTCTAATATCTTCATTTTTTTCAACATACGTAGCTATTACCCTCGAAAACTAAAACTTTTGAAATAGGAAAAGAGCCTTTAATCACATTCTTTACCATGTGCAATCATAAAATAGTCTAATATCTTCATTTTTTCAACATACGTAGCTATTACCCTCGAAAACTAAAACTGTTGACATAGGAAAAGAGCCTTTAATCACATTCTTTACCATTTGCAATCATAAAATAGTGCAATATCTTCATTTTCTCCACAGACAAAGCTATTACCCTCGAAAACTAAAACTTTTGACATAGGAAAAAGAG
>NW_027064425.1:0-26369 GCF_032884065.1 Artemia franciscana
TTTAATCACATTCTTTACCATGTGCAATCATAAAATAGTCTAATATCTTCATTTTTTCAACATACGTAGCTATTACCCTCGAAAACTAAAACTTTTGACATAGGAAAAGAGCCTTAAATCCCATTCTTTACCATGTGCAATCATAAAATTGTCTAATATCTTCATTTTTTCAACATATGTAGCTATTACCCTCGAAAACTAAACTTTTGAAATAGGAAAAGAGCCTTTAATCACATTCTTTACCATTTGCAATCACAAAATAGTCTAATATCTTCATTTTTTCAACATACGTAGCTATTACCCTCGAAAACTAAAACTTTTGACATAGGAAAAGAGCCTTTAATCATATTCTTCACCATTTGCAATAATAAAATAGTCTAATATCATCATTTTTTCAACATACGTAGCTATTACCCTCAAAAACTAAAACTTTTGAAATAGGAAAAGAGCCTTTAATCACATTCTTTACCATGTGCAATCATAAAATTGTCTAATATCTTCATATTTTCCACAAACAAAGCTATTACCCTCGAAAACTAAAACTTTTGAAATAGGAAAAGAGCCTTTAATCCAGTCTTTACCATTTGCAATCATAAAATTGTCTAATATCTTCATTTTTTCAACATACGTAGCTATTATCCTCGAAAACTAAAACTTTTGAAATAGGAAAAGAGCCTTTAATCACATTCTTTACCATATGCAATCATAAAATTGTCTAATATCTTCATTTTTTCAACATACGTAGCTAATACCCTCGAAAACTAAAACTTTTGAAATAGGAAAAGAGCCTTTAATCACATTCTTTACCATGTGCAATCATAAAATTGTCTAATATCTTCATTTTTTCAACATACGTAGCTATTACCCACGAAAACTAAAATTTTGAAATAGGAAAAGAGCCTTTAATCACATTCTTTACCGTGTGAAATCATAAAATTGTCTAATATCTTCATTTTTTCAACATACGTAGCTATTACCCTCGAAAACTAAAACTTTAGACATAGGAAAAGAGTCTTTAATCACATTCTTTACCATTTGCAATCATAAAATAGTCTAATATCTTCATTTTTTCAACGTACGTAAGTAATACCCTCGAAAACTAAAACTTTTGAAATAGGAAAAGAGCCTTTAATCACATTCTTTACCATTTGCAATTATAAAATAGTCTAATATCTTCATTTTTTAACATACGTAGCTATTACCCTCGAAAACTAAATATTTTGAAAAAAGAAAAGAGCCTTTAATCACATTCTTTACCATGTGCAATCATAAAATTGTCTAATATCTTCATTTTTTCTACAGACAGCTATTACCCTCGAAAACTAAAACTTTTGAAATAGGAAAAGAGCCTTTAATCACATTCTTTACCATTTGCAATCATAAAATAGTCTAATATCTTCATTTTTTCAACATACGTAGCTATTACCCTCGAAAACTAAAACTTTTGAAATAGGAAAAGAGCCTTTAATCACATTCTTTACCATTTGCAATAATAAAATTGTCTAATATCTTCATTTTTTCAACATACGTAGCTGTTACCCTCGAAAACTAAAACTTTTGAAATAGGAAAAGAGCCTTTAATCACAATCTTTACCATGCGCAATCATAAAATAGTCTAATATCTTCATTTTTTCAACATATTTAGCTATTACCCTCGAAAACTAAAACTTTCGAAATAGGAAAAGAGCCTTTAGTCACATTCTTTACCATGTGCAATCATAAAATTGTCTAATATCTTCATTTTTCAACATACGTAGCTATTACCCTCGAAAACTAAAACTTTTGAAATCGGAAAAGAGCCTTTAATCACATTCTTTACCATGTGCAATCATAAAATTGTCTAATATCTTCATTTTTTCAACATACGTAGCTATTACCCTCGAAAACTAAAACGTTTGACATAGGAAAAGAGCCTTTAATCACATTCTTTACTATTTGCAATCATAAAATAGTTTAATATCTTCATTTTTTCAACATAGGTAGCTATTACCCTCGAAAACTAAAACTTTTGAAATAGGAAAAGAGCCTTTAATCACATTCTTTACCATGTGCAATCATAAAATAGTCTAATATCTTAATTTTTTCAACATACGTAGCTATTACCCTCGAAAACTAAAACTTTTGACATAGGAAAAGAGCCTTTAATCACATTCTTTACCATTTGCAATAATAAAATAGTCTAATATCTTCATTTTTTCAACATATGTAGCTATTACCCTTGAAAACAAAAACTTTTGAAATAGGAAAAGAGCCTTTAATCACATTCTTTACCATGTGCAATCATAAAATAGTCTAATATCTTCATTTTTTCAACATACGTAGCTATTACCCTCGAAAACTAAAACTTTTGACATAGGAAAAGAGCCTTAAATCCCATTCTTTACCATGTGCAATCATAAAATTTTCTAATATCTTCATTTTTTCAACATATGTAGCTATTACCCTCGAAAACTAAAACTTTTGAAATAGGAAAAGAGCCTTTAATCACATTCTTTACCATTTGCAATCACAAAATAGTCTAATATCTTCATTTTTTCAACATACGTAGCTATTACCCTCGAAAACTAAAACTTTTGACATAGGAAAAGAGCCTTTAATCATATTCTTCACCATTTGCAATAATAAAATAGTCTAATATCATCATTTTTTCAACATACGTAGCTATTACCCTCAAAAACTAAAACTTTTGAAATAGGAAAAGAGCCTTTAATCACATTCTTTACCATGTGCAATCATAAAATTGTCTAATATCTTCATATTTTCCACAAACAAAGCTATTACCCTCGAAAACTAAAACTTTTGAAATAGGAAAAGAGCCTTTAATCCAGTCTTTACCATTTGCAATCATAAAATTGTCTAATATCTTCATTTTTTCAACATACGTAGCTATTATCCTCGAAAACTAAAACTTTTGAAATAGGAAAAGAGCCTTTAATCACATTCTTTACCATATGCAATCATAAAATTGTCTAATATCTTCATTTTTTCAACATACGTAGCTAATACCCTCGAAAACTAAAACTTTTGAAATAGGAAAAGAGCCTTTAATCACATTCTTTACCATGTGCAATCATAAAATTGTCTAATATCTTCATTTTTTCAACATACGTAGCTATTACCCACGAAAACTAAAATTTTGAAATAGGAAAAGAGCCTTTAATCACATTCTTTACCATGTGAAATCATAAAATTGTCTAATATCTTCATTTTTTCAACATACGTAGCTATTACCCTCGAAAACTAAAACTTTAGACATAGGAAAAGAGTCTTTAATCACATTCTTTACCATTTGCAATCATAAAATAGTCTAATATCTTCATTTTTTCAACGTACGTAGGTAATACCCTCGAAAACTAAAACTTTTGAAATAGGAAAAGAGCCTTTAATCACATTCTTTACCATTTGCAATTATAAAATAGTCTAATATCTTCATTTTTAACATACGTAGCTATTACCCTCGTAAACTAAATATTTTGAAAAAAGAAAAGAGCCTTTAATCACATTCTTTACCATGTGCAATCATAAATTGTCTAATATCTTCATTTTTTCTACAGACAGCTATTACCCTCGAAAACTAAAACTTTTGAAATAGGAAAAGAGCCTTTAATCACATTCTTTACCATTTGCAATCATAAAATAGTCTAATATCTTCATTTTTTCAACATACGTAGCTATTACCCTCGAAAACTAAAACTTTTGAAATAGGAAAAGAGCCTTTAATCACATTCTTTACCATTTGCAATAATAAAATTGTCTAATATCTTCATTTTTCTACATACGTAGCTGTTACCCTCGAAAACTAAAACTTTTGAAATAGGAAAAGAGCCTTTAATCACAATCTTTACCATGCGCAATCATAAAATAGTCTAATATCTTCATTTTTTCAACATATTTAGCTATTACCCTCGAAAACTAAAACTTTCGAAATAGGAAAAGAGCCTTTAGTCACATTCTTTACCATGTGCAATCATAAAATTGTCTAATATCTTCATTTTTCAACATACGTAGCTATTACCCTCGAAAACTAAAACTTTTGAAATCGGAAAAGAGCCTTTAATCACATTCTTTACCATGTGCAATCATAAAATTGTCTAATATCTTCATTTTTTCAACATACGTAGCTATTACCCTCGAAAACTAAAACGTTTGACATAGGAAAAGAGCCTTTAATCACATTCTTTACTATTTGCAATCATAAAATAGTTTAATATCTTCATTTTTTCAACATACGTAGCTATTACCCTCGAAAACTAAAACTTTTGAAATAGGAAAAGAGCCTTTAATCACATTCTTTACCATGTGCAATCATAAAATAGTCTAATATCTTAATTTTTTCAACATACGTAGCTATTACCCTCGAAAACTAAAACTTTTGACATAGGAAAAGAGCCCTTAATCATATTCTTTACCATTTGCAATAATAAAATAGTCTAATATCTTCATTTTTTCAACATACGTAGCTATTACCCTCGAAAACTAAAACTTTTGAAATAGGAAAAGAGCCTTTAATCACATTCTTTACCATTTGCAATCATAAAATAGTCTAATATCTTCATTTTTTCAACATACGTAGCTATTACCCTCGAAAACTAAAACTTTTGAAATAGGAAAAGAGCCTTTAATCACATTCTTTACCATTTGCAATTATAAAATAGTCTAATATCTTCATTTTTTCAACATACGTAGCTATTACCCTCGAAAACTAAAACTTTTAAAATAGGAAAAGAGCCTTTAATCACATTCTTCACCATGTGCAATCATAAAATTGTCTAATATCTTCATTTTTTCCACAGATAAAGCTATTACCCTCGAAAACTAAAACTTTTGAAATAGGAAAAGAGCCTTTAATCACATTCTTTACCATTTGCAATCATAAAATTGTCTAATATCTTCATTTTTTCAACATACGTAGCTATTACCCTCGAAAACTAAAACTTTTGACATAGGAAAAGAGCCTTTAATCACATTCTTTACCATTTGCAATCATAAAATAGTCTAATATTTTCATTTTTTCATCAAACGTAGCTATTACCCCCGAAAACTAAAACTTTTGAATTAGGAAAAGAGCCTTTAATCACATTCTTTACCATTTGCAATCATAAAATAGTCTAATATCTTCATTTTTCCACAGACCTAGCTATTACCCTCTAAAACTAAAACTTTTGAAATAGGAAAAGAGCCTTTAATCACATTCTTTACCATTTGCAATCATAAAATAGTCTAATATCTTCATTTTTTCCACAGACAAAGCTCTTACCCTCAAAAACCAAAACTTTTGAAATAGGAAGAGAGCCTTTAATCACATTCTTTACCATTTGCAATCATAAAATAGTCTAATATCTTCATTTTTTCAACATACGTAGCTATTACCCTCGAAAACTAAAACTTTTGAAATAGGAAAAGAGCCTTTAATCACATTATTTACCATGTGCAATCATAAAATTGTCTAATATCTTCATATTTTCCACAGACAAAGCTATTACCCTCGAAAACTAAAACTTTTGAAATAGGAAAAGAGCCTTGAATCCAGTCTTTACCATTTGCAATCATAAAATTGTCTAATATCTTCATTTTTTCAACATACGTATCTATTACCCTCGAAAACTAAAACTTTTGAAATAGGAAAAGAGCCTTTAATCACATTCTTTACCATTTGCAATCATAAAATAGTCTAATATCTTCATTTTTTCCACAGACAAAGCTCTTACCCTCGAAAACTAAAACTTTTGAAATAGGAAGAGAGCCTTTAATCACATTCTTTACCATTTGCAATCATAAAATAGTCTAATATCTTCATTTTTTCAACATACGTAGCTATTACCCTCGAAAACTAAAACTTTTGAAAACTCTTTTCCTATTTCAAAAGTTTTAGTTTTCGAGGGTAATAGCTACGTATGCTGAAAAAATGAAGATTGCAAATGGTAAAGAATGTGATTAAAGGCTCTTTTCCTATGTCAAAAGTTTTAGTTTTCGAGGGTAATAGCTACGTTTGTTGAAAAAATGAAGATATTAGACTATTTTATGATTGCAAATGGTAAAGAATGTGATTAAAGGCTCTTTTCCTATGTCAAAAGTTTTAGTTTTCGAGGGTAATAGCTACGTATGTTGAAAAAATGAAGATATTAGACTATTTTATGATTGCAAATGTTAAAGAATGTGATTAAAGGCTCTTTTCCTATTTCAAAAGTTTTAGTTTTTGAGGGTAATAGCTATGTCTGTTGAAAAATAATGAAGATATTAGACAATTTTATGATCGCAAATGGTAAAGAATGTGATTAAAGGCTCTTTTCCTATGTCAAAAGTTTTAGTTTTCGAGGGTAATAGCTACGTATGTTGAAAAATTGAAGGTATTAGACTATTTTATGATTGCAAATGGTAAAGAATGTGATTAAAGGCTCTTTTCCTATTTCAAAAGTTTTAGTTTTCGAGGGTAATAGCTACGTATGTTGAAAAAATGAAGATATTAGACAATTTTATGATTGCAAATGGTAAAGAATGTGATTAAAGGCTCTTTTCTTATTTCAAAAGTTTTAGTTTTCGAGGGTAATAGCTACGTATGTTGAAAAAATGAAGATATTATACTATTTTATGATTGCACATGGTAAAGAATGTGATTAAAGGCTCTTTTCCTAATTCAAAAGTTTTAGTTTTCGAGGGTAATAGCTACGTATGTTGAAAAAATGAAGATATTAGACTATTTTATGATTGCACATGCTAAAGAATGTGATTAAAGGCTCTTTTCCTATTTCAAAAGTTTTAGTTTTCGAGGGTAATAGCTACGTATGTTGAAAAAATGAAGATATTAGACTATTTTATGATTGCACATGGTATAAAAATGTGATTAAAGGCTCTTTTCCTATTTCAAAAGTTTTAGTTTTCGAGGGTAATAGCTACGTATGTTGAAAAAATATGAAGATATTAAACTATTTTATGATTGCAAATGGTAAAGAATGTGATTAAAGGCTCTTTTCCTATTTCAAAAGTTTTAGTTTTCGAGGGTAATAGCTACGTATGTTGAAAAAATGAAGATATTAGACTATTTTATGATTGCAAATGGTAAAAAATGTGAATAAAGGCTCTTTTCCTTTGTCAAAAGTTTTAGTTTTCGTGGGTAATAGCTATGTCTGTGGAAAAATGAAGATATTAGACTATTTTATGATTGCACATGGTAAAGAATGTGATTAAAGCCTCTTTTCCTATTTCAAAAGTTTTAGTTTTCGAGGGTAATAGCTACGTATGTTGAAAAAATGAAGATATTAGACTATTTTATGATTGCAAATGGTAAAGAATGTGATTAAAGGCTCTTTTCCTATGACGAAAGTTTTAGTTTTCGAGGGTAATAGCTACGTATGTTGAAAAAATGAAGATATTAGACTATTTTATGATTGCAAATGGTAAAGAATGTGATTAAAGGCTCTTTTCATAGGTCAAAAGTTTTAGTTTTCGAGGTTAATAGCTACGTATGTTGAAAAAATGAAGATATTAGACTATTTTATGATTGCGAATGGTAAAGAATGTGATTAAAGGCTCTTTTCCTATGTCAAAAGTTTTAGTTTTCGAGGGTAATAGCTACGTATGTTGAAAAAATGAAGATATTAGACTATTTTATGATTGCAAATGTTAAAGAATGTGATTAAAGGCTCTTTTCCTATTTCAAAAGTTTTAGTTTTCGAGGGTAATAGCTATGTCTGTTGAAAAAAAATGAAGATATTAGACAATTTTATGATTGCAAATGGTAAAGAATGTGATTAAAGGCTCTTTTCCTATTTCAAAAGTTTTAGTTTTCGAGGGTAATAGCTACGTATGTTGAAAAAAGGAAGAAATTAGACTATTCTATGATTGCACATGGTAAAGAATGTGATTAAAGGCTCTTTTCCTATTTCAAAAGTTTTAGTTTTCGAGGGTAATAGCTACGTATGTTAAAAAAATAAAGATATTAGACTATTTTATGATTGCAAATGGTAAAGAATGTGATTAAGGGCTCTTTTCCTATTTCAAAAGTTTTAGTTTTGTAGGGTAATAGCTACGTATGTTGAAAAAATGAAGATATTAGACTATTTTATGATTGCAAATGGTAAAGAATGTGATTAAAGGCTCATTTCCTATTTCAAAAGTTTTAGTTTTTGAGGGTAAGAGCTTTGTCTGTGGAAAAAATGAAGATATTAGACAATTTTATGATTGCACATGGTAAGGAATGTGATTAAAGGCTCTTTTCCTATTTCAAAAGTTTTAGTTTTCGAGGGTAATAGCTACGTATGTTGAAAAGATGAAGATATTAGACTATTTTATGATTGCAAATGGTAAAGAATGTGATTAAAGGCTCTTTTCCTATTTCAAAAGTTTTAGTTTTCGAGGGTAATAGCTACGTATGTTGAAAAAATGAAGATATTAGACTATTTTATGATTGCACATGGTAAAGAATGTGATTAAAAGCTCTTTTCTTATTTCAAAAGCTTTAGTTTTCGAGGTTAAAAGCTACGTATGTTGAAAAAATGAAGATATTAGACTATTTTATGATTGCAAATGGTAAAGAATGTGATTAAAGGCTCTTTTCCTATTTCAAAAGTTTTAGTTTTCGAGGATAATAGCTACGTATGTTTAAAAAATGAACCCACTAGACTATTTTATGATTGCAAATGGTAAAGAATGTGAATAAAGGCTCTTTTCCTATTTCAAAAGTTTTAGTTTTCGAGGGCAAGAGCTTTGTCTGTGGAAAAAAATGAAGATATTAGACAATTTTATGATTGCACATGGTAAAGAATGTGATTAAAGGCTCTTGTCCTATTTCAAAAGTTTTAGTTTTCGCGGGTAATAGCTACGTATGTTGAAAAAATGAAGATATTAGACTATTTTATAATTGCACATGGTAAAGAATGTGATTAAAGGCTCTTTTCCTATGTCAAAAGTTTTAGTTTTCAAGGATATAGCTATGTATGTTGAAAAAATGAAGATATTAGACAATTTTATGATTGCAAATGGTAAAAAATGTGATTAAAGGCTCTTTTCCTATTTCAAAAGTTTTAGTTTTCGAGGGTAATAGCTACGTATGTTGAAAAAATGAAGATATTAGACTATTTTATGATTGCAAATGGTAAAGAATGTGATTAAAGGCTCTTTTCCTATGTCAAAAGTTTTAGTTCTCGAGGGTGATAGCTACGTATGTTGAAAAAATTATGATATTAGACAATTTTACTAAAACTTTTGAAATAGGAAAAGAGCCTTTAATCACATTCTTTAGCATGTGCAATCATAAAATAGTCTAATATCTTCATTTTTTCAACATACGTAGATATTACCCTCGAAAACTAAAACTTTTGAATTAGGAAAAGAGCCTTTAATCACATTCTTTACCATGTGCAATCATAAAATAGTATAATATCTTCATTTTTTCAACATACGTAGCTATTACCCTCGAAAACTAAAACTTTTGAAATAAGAAAAGAGCCTTTAATCACATTCTTTACCATTTGCAATCATAAAATTGTCTAATATCTTCATTTTTTCAACATACGTAGCTATTACCCTCGAAAACTAAAACTTTTGAAATAGGAAAAGAGCCTTTAATCACATTCTTTACCATTTGCAATCATAAAATAGTCTAATACCTTCAATTTTTCAACATACGTAGCTATTACCCTCGAAAACTAAAACTTTTGACATAGGAAAAGAGCCTTTAATCACATTCTTTACCATTTGCGATCATAAAATTGTCTAATATCTTCATTATTTTTCAACAGACATAGCTATTACCCTCGAAAACTAAAACTTTTGAAATAGGAAAAGAGCCTTTAATCACATTCTTTAACATTTGCAATCATAAAATAGTCTAATATCTTCATTTTTTCAACATACGTAGCTATTACCCTCGAAAACTAAAACTTTTGACATAGGAAAAGAGCCTTTAATCACATTCTTTACCATTTGCAATCATAAAATAGTCTAATATCTTCATTTTTTCAACAAACGTAGCTATTACCCTCGAAAACTAAAACTTTCGACATAGGAAAAGAGCCTTTAATCACATTCTTTACCATTTGCAATCATAAAATAGTCTAATATCTTCATTTTTTCAACATACGTAGCTATAACCCTCGAAAACTAAAATTTTGAAATAGGAAAAGAGGCTTTAATCACATTCTTTACCATGTGCAATCATAAAATAGTCTAATATCTTCATTTTTCCACAGACATAGCAATTACCCTCGAAAACTAAAACTTTTGACAAAGGAAAAGAGCCTTTATTCACATTTTTTACCATTTGCAATCATAAAATAGTCTAATATCTTCATTTTTTCAACATACGTAGCTATTACCCTCGAAAACTAAAACTTTTGAAATAGGAAAAGAGCCTTTAATCACATTCTTTACCATTTGCAATCATAAAATAGTTTAATATCTTCATATTTTTTCAACATACGTAGCTATTACCCTCGAAAACTAAAACTTTTGAAATAGGAAAAGAGCCTTTAATCACATTCTTATACCATGTGCAATCATAAAACAGTCTAATATCTTCATTTTTTCAACATACGTAGCTATTACCCTCGAAAACTAAAACTTTTGAAATAGGAAAAGAGCCTTTAATCACATTCTTTACCATGTGCAATCATAAAATAGTCTAATATCTTCATTTTTTCAACATACGTAGCTATTACCCTCGAAAACTAAAACTTTTGAAATAGGAAAAGAGCCTTTAATCACATTCTTTACCATGTGCAATCATAAAATAGTATAATATCTTCATTTTTTCAACATACGTAGCTATTACCCTCGAAAACTAAAACTTTTGAAATAAGAAAAGAGCCTTTAATCACATTCTTTACCATGTGCAATCATAAAATTGTCTAATATCTTCATTTTTTCAACATACGTAGCTATTACCCTCGAAAACTAAAACTTTTGAAATAGGAAAAGAGCCTTTAATCACATTGTTTACCATTTGCAATCGTAAAATCGTCTAATATCTTCATTTTTTCAACATACGTAGCTATTACCCTCGAAAACTAAAACTTTTGAAATAGGAAAAGAGCCTTTAATCACATTCTTTACCATGTGCAATCATAAAATTGTCTAATATCTTCATTTTTTCCACAGACAAAGCTCTTACCCTCGAAAACTAAAACTTTTGAAATAGGAAATGAGCCTTTAATCACATTCTTTACCATTTGCAATCATAAAATAGTCTAATATCTTCATTTTTTCAACATACGTAGCTATTACCCTCGAAAACTAAAACTTTTGAAATAGGAAAAGAGCCCTTAATCACATTCTTTACCATTTGCAATCATAAAATAGTCTAATATCTTTATTTTTCAACATACGTAGCTATTACCCTCGAAAACTAAAACTTTTGAAATAGGAAAAGAGCCTTTAATCACATTCTTTACCATGTGCAATCATAGAATAGTCTAATTTCTTCCTTTTTTCAACATACGTAGCTATTACCCTCGAAAACTAAAACTTTTGAAATAGGAAAAGAGCCTTTAATCACATTCTTTATTATTTGCAATCATAAAATAGTCTAATATCTTCAATTTTTCAACATACGTAGCTATTACCCTCGAAAACTAAAACTTTTGACATAGGAAAAGAGCCTTTAATCACATTCTTTACCATTTGCAATCATAAAATTGTCTAATATCTTCATTTTTTCAACAGACATAGCTATTACCCTCGAAAACTAAAACTTTTGAAATAGGAAAAGAGCCTTTAATCACATTCTTTACACTTTGCAATCATAAAATAGTCTAATATCTTCATTTTTTCAACATACGTAGCTATTACCCTCGAAAACTAAAACTATTGACATAGGAAAAGAGCCTTTAATCACATTCTTTACCATTTGCAATCATAAAATAGTCTAATATCTTCATTTTTTCAACATACGTAGCTATTACCCTCGAAAACTAAAACTTTTGACCTATGAAAAGAGCCTTTAATCACATTCTTTACCATTTGCAATCACAAAATAGTCTAATATCTTCATTTTTTCAACATACATAGCTATTAGCCTCGAAAACTAAAACTTTCGACATAGGAAAAGAGCCTTTAATCACATTCTTTACCATTTGCAATCATAAAATAGTCTAATATCTTCATTTTTTCAACATACGTAGCTATTACCCTCGAAAACTAAAACTTTTGAAATAGGAAAAGAGCCTTTAATCACATTCTTTACCATTTGCAATCATAAAATAGTCTAATATCTTCATTTTTTTTCAACATACGTAGCTATTACCCTCGAAAACTAAAACTTTTGAAATAGGAAAAGAGCCTTTAATCACATTCTTTACCATTTGCAATCATAAAAAAGTCTAATATCTTCATTTTTTCAACATACGTAGCTATTACCCTCGAAAACTAAAACTTTTGAAATAGGAAAAGAGCCTTTAATCACATCTTTACCATTTGCAATCATAAAATAGTCTAATATCTTCATTTTTTCAACATACGTAGCTATTACCCTCGAAAACTAAAACTTTTGAAATAGGAAAAGAGCCTTTAATCACATCTTTACCATTTGCAATCATAAAATAGTCTAATATCTTCATTTTTTCAACATACGTAGCTATTACCCTCGAAAACTAAAACTTTTGAAATAGAAAAGAGCCTTTAATCACATTCTTTACCATGTGCAATCATAAAATAGTCTAATATCTTCATTTTTTCAACATACGTAGCTATTACCCTCGAAAACTAAAACTTTTGAAATAGGAAAAGAGCCTTTAATCACATTCTTTACCATTTGCAATCATAAAATAGTCTAATATCTTCATTTTTTCAACATACGTAGCTATTACCCTCGAAAACTAAAACTTTTGAAATAGGAAAAGAGCCTTTAATCACATTCTTTACCATTTGCAATCATAAAATAGTCTAATATCTTCATTTTTTCAACATACGTAGCTATTACCCTCGAAAACTAAAACTTTTGACATAGGAAAAGAGCCTTTAATCACATTCTTTACCATTTGCAATCATAAAATAGTCTAATATCTTCATTTTTTCAACATACGTAGCTATTACCCTCGAAAACTAAAACTTTTGACATAGGAAAAGAGCCTTTAATCACATTCTTTACCATTTGCAATCATAAAATAGTCTAATATCTTCATTTTTTCAACATACGTAGCTATTACCCTCGAAAACTAAAACTTTTGACATAGGAAAAGAGCCTTTAATCACATTCTTTACCATTTGCAATCATAAAATAGTCTAATATCTTCATTTTTTCAACATACGTAGCTATTACCCTCGAAAACTAAAACTTTTGAAATAGGAAAAGAGCCTTTAATCACATTCTTTACCATGTGCAATCATAAAATAGTCTAATATCTTCATTTTTTCAACAGACAAGCTATTACCCTCGAAAACTAAAACTTTTGAAATAGGAAAAGAGCCTTTAATCACATTCTTTACCATGTGCAATCATAAAATAGTCTAATATCTTCATTTTTCCACAGACATAGCTATTACCCTCGAAAACTAAAACTTTTGACAAAGGAAAAGAGCCTTTAATCACATTCTTTACCATTTGCAATCATAAAATAGTCTAATATCTTCATTTTTTCAACATACGTAGCTATTACCCTCGAAAACTAAAACTTTTAAAATAGGAAAAGAGCCTTTAATCACATTCTTTACCATGTGCAATCATAAAATAGTCTAATATCTTCATTTTTTCAACATACGTAGCTATTACCCTCGAAAACTAAAACTTTTGACATAGGAAAAGAGCCTTTAATCACATTCTTTACCATTTGCAATCATAAAAAGTCTAATATCTTCATTTTTTCAACAAACGTAGCTATTACCCTCGAAAACTAAAACTTTTGAAAAGGAAAAGAGCCTTTAATCACATTCTTTACCATTTGCAATCATAAAATAGTCTAATATCTTCATTTTTTCAACATACGTAGCTATTACCCTCGAAAACTAAAACTTTTGAAATAGGAAAAGAGCCTTTAATCACATTCTTTACCATGTGCAATCATAAAATAGTCTAATATCTTCATTTTTTCAACATACGTAGCTATTACCCTCGAAAACTAAAACTTTTTAAATAGGAAAAGAGCCTTTAATCACATTCTTTACCATGTGCAATCATAAAATAGTCTAATATCTTCATTTTTTCAACATACGTAGCTATTACCCTCGAAAACTAAAACTTTTGAAATAGGAAAAGAGCCTTTAATCACATTCTTTACCATGTGCAATCATAAAAAGTCTAATATCTTCATTTTTTCAACATAATAGGCTATTACCCTCGAAAACTAAAACTTTTGAAATAGGAAAAGAGCCTTTAATCACATTCTTTACCATGTGCAATCATAAAATAGTCTAATATCTTCATTTTTTCAACATACGTAGCTATTACCCTCGAAAACTAAAACTTTTGAAATAGGAAAAGAGCCTTTAATCACATTCTTTACCATTTACAATCATAAAATAGTCTAATATCTTCATTTTTTCAACATACGTAGCTATTACCCTCGAAAACTAAAACTTTTGAAATAGGAAAAGAGCCTTTAATCACATTCTTTACCATGTGCAATCATAAAATAGTCTAATATCTTCATTTTTTCAACATACGTAGCTATTACCCTCGAAAACTAAAACTTTTGACATAGGAAAAGAGCCTTTAATCACATTCTTTACCATATACAATCATAAAATAGTCTAATATCTTCATTTTTTCAACATACGTAGCTATTACCCTCGAAAACTAAAACTTTTGAACTAGGGAAAGAGCCTTTAATCACATTCTTTACTATTTGCAATCATAAAATACTCTAATATCTTCATTTTTTCAACATACGTAGCTATTACCCTCGAAAACTAAAACTTTTGACATAGGAAAAGAGCCTTTAATCACATTCTTTACCATGTGCAATCATAAAATAGTCTAATATCTTCATTTTTTCAACATACGTAGCTATTACCCTCGAAAACTAAAACTTTTGAAATAGGAAAAGAGCCTTTAATCACATTCTTTACCATGTGCAATCATAAAATTGTCTAATATCTTCATTTTTTCAACATACGTAGCTATTACCCTCGAAAACTAAAACTTTTGAAATAGGAAAAGAGCCTTTAATCACATTCTTTACCATGTGCAATCATAAAATAGTCTAATATCTTCATTTTTTCAACATATGTAGCTATTACCCTCGAAAACTAAAACTTTAACATAGGAAAAGAGCCTTTAATCACATTCTTTACCATTTGCAATCATAAAATAAGTCTAATATCTTCATTTTTTCAACATACGTAGCTATTACCCTCGAAAACTAAAACTTTTGAAATAGGAAAAGAGCCTTTAATCACATTCTTTACCATGTGCAATCATAAAATAGTCTAATATCTTCATTTTTTCAACATACGTAGCTATTACCCTCGAAAACTAAAACTTTTGAAATAGGAAAAGACCTTTAATCACATTCTTTACCATGTGCAATCATAAAATAGTCTAATATCTTCATTTTTTCAACATACGTAGCTATTACCCTCGAAAACTAAAACTTTTGAAATAGGAAAAGAGCCTTTAATCACATTCTTTACCATGTGCAATCATAAAATAGTCTAATATCTTCATTTTTTCACAGACAAAGCTATTACCCTCGAAAACTAAAACTTTCGAACTAGGAAAAGAGCCTTTAATCACATTCTTTACCATTTGCAATCATAAAATACTCTAATATCTTCATTTTTTCAACATACGTAGCTATTACCCTCGAAAACTAAAACTTTTGAATAGGAAAAGAGCCTTTAATCACATTCTTTACCATGTGCAATCATAAAATAGTCTAATATCTTCATTTTTTCAACATACGTAGCTATTACCCTCGAAAACTAAAACTTTTGAAATAGGAAAAGAGCCTTTAATCACATTCTTATACCATGTGCAATCATAAAATAGTCTAATATCTTCATTTTTTCAACATACGTAGCTATTACCCTCGAAAACTAAAACTTTTGAAATAGGAAAAGAGCCTTTAATCACATTCTTATACCATGTGCAATCATAAAATAGTCTAATATCTTCATTTTTTCAACATATGTAGCTATTACCCTCGAAAACTAAAACTTTAACATAGGAAAAGAGCCTTTAATCACATTCTTTACCATTTGCAATCATAAAAAGTCTAATATCTTCATTTTTTCAACATACGTAGCTATTACCCTCGAAAACTAAAACTTTTGAAATAGGAAAAGAGCCTTTAATCACATTCTTTACCATGTGCAATCATAAAATAGTCTAATATCTTCATTTTTTCAACATACGTAGCTATTACCCTCGAAAACTAAAACTTTTGAAATAGGAAAAGACCTTTAATCACATTCTTTACCATGTGCAATCATAAAATAGTCTAATATCTTCATTTTTTCAACATACGTAGCTATTACCCTCGAAAACTAAAACTTTTGAAATAGGAAAAGAGCCTTTAATCACATTCTTTACCATGTGCAATCATAAAATAGTCTAATATCTTCATTTTTTCAACATACGTAGCTATTACCCTCGAAAACTAAAACTTTGAAATAGGAAAAGAGCCTTTAATCACATTCTTTACCATTTGCAATCATAAAATAGTCTAATATCTTCATTTTTTCAACATACGTAGCTATTACCCTCGAAAACTAAAACTTTTGAAATAGGAAAAGAGCCTTTAATCACATTCTTTACCATGTGCAATCATAAAATAGTCTAATATCTTCATTTTTTCACAGACAAAGCTATTACCCTCGAAAACTAAAACTTTTGAAATAGGAAAAGAGCCTTTAATCACATTCTTTACCATTTGCAATCATAAAATAGTCTAATATCTTCATTTTTTCAACATACGTAGCTATTACCCTCGAAAACTAAAACTTTTGACATAGGAAAAGAGCCTTTAATCACATTCTTTACCATTTGCAATCATAAAATAGTCTAATATCTTCATTTTTTCAACATACGTAGCTATTACCCTCGAAAACTAAAACTTTTGAAATAGGAAAAGAGCCTTTAATCACATTCTTTACCATGTGCAATCATAAAATTGTCTAATATCTTCATTTTTTCCACAGACAAAGCTATTACCCTCGAAAACTAAAACTTTTGAAATAGGAAAAGAGCCTTTAATCACATTCTTTACCATTTGCAATCATAAAATAGTCTAATATCTTCATTTTTTCAACATACGTAGCTATTACCCTCGAAAACTAAAACTTTTGAAATAGGAAAAGAGCCTTTAATCACATTCTTTACCATTTGCAATCATAAAATAGTCTAATATCTTCATTTTTTCAACATACGTAGCTATTACCCTCGAAAACTAAAACTTTTGAAATAGGAAAAGAGCCTTTAATCACATTCTTTACCATGTGCAATCATAAAATTGTCTAATATCTTCATTTTTTCAACATACGTAGCTATTACCCTCGAAAACTAAAACTTTTGAAATAGGAAAAGAGCCTTTAATCACATTCTTTACCATTTGCAATCATAAAATAGTCTAATATCTTCATTTTTTCAACATACGTAGCTATTACCCTCGAAAACTAAAACTTTTGAAATAGGAAAAGAGCCTTTAATCACATTCTTTACCATGTGCAATCATAAAATTGTCTAATATCTTCATTTTTTCAACATACGTAGCTATTACCCTCGAAAACTAAAACTTTTGAAATAGGAAAAGAGCCTTTAATCACATTCTTTACCATTTGCAATCATAAAATAGTCTAATATCTTCATTTTTTCAACATACGTAGCTATTACCCTCGAAAACTAAAACTTTTGAAATAGGAAAAGAGCCTTTAATCACATTCTTTACCATTTGCAATCATAAAATAGTCTAATATCTTCATTTTTTCAACATACGTAGCTATTACCCTCGAAAACTAAAACTTTTGAAATAGGAAAAGAGCCTTTAATCACATTCTTTACCATGTTGCAATCATAAAATAGTCTAATATCTTCATTTTTTCAACATACGTAGCTATTACCCTCGAAAACTAAAACTTTTGAAATAGGAAAAGAGCCTTTAATCACATTCTTTACCATTTGCAATCATAAAATAGTCTAATATCTTCATTTTTTCAACATACGTAGCTATTACCCTCGAAAACTAAAACTTTTGACATAGGAAAAGAGCCTTTAATCACATTCTTTACCATTTGCAATCATAAAATAGTCTAATATCTTCATTTTTTCAACATACGTAGCTATTACCCTCGAAAACTAAAACTTTTGAAATAGGAAAAGAGCCTTTAATCACATTCTTTACCATGTGCAATCATAAAATAGTCTAATATCTTCATTTTTTCAACATACGTAGCTATTACCCTCGAAAACTAAAACTTTTGACATAGGAAAAGAGCCTTTAATCACATTCTTTACCATTTGCAATCATAAAATAGTCTAATATCTTCATTTTTTCAACATACGTAGCTATTACCCTCGAAAACTAAAACTTTTGAAATAGAAAAGAGCCTTTAATCACATTCTTTACCATTTGCAATCATAAAATAGTCTAATATCTTCATTTTTTCAACATACGTAGCTATTACCCTCGAAAACTAAAACTTTTGACATAGGAAAAGAGCCTTTAATCACATTCTTTACCATTTGCAATCATAAAATAGTCTAATATCTTCATTTTTTCAACATACGTAGCTATTACCCTCGAAAACTAAAACTTTTGAAATAGGAAAAGAGCCTTTAATCACATTCTTTACCATGTTGCAATCATAAAATAGTCTAATATCTTCATTTTTTCAACAGACGTAGCTATTACCCTCGAAAACTAAAACTTTTGACATAGGAAAAGAGCCTTTAATCACATTCTTTACCATTTGCAATCATAAAATAGTCTAATATCTTCATTTTTTCAACATACGTAGCTATTACCCTCGAAAACTAAAACTTTTGAAATAGGAAAAGAGCCTTTAATCACATTCTTTACCATTTGCAATCATAAAATAGTCTAATATCTTCATTTTTTCAACATACGTAGCTATTACCCTCGAAAACTAAAACTTTTGACATAGGAAAAGAGCCTTTAATCACATTCTTTACCATTTGCAATCATAAAATAGTCTAATATCTTCATTTTTTCAACATACGTAGCTATTACCCTCGAAAACTAAAACTTTTGAAATAGGAAAAGAGCCTTTAATCACATTCTTTACCATGTGCAATCATAAAATAGTCTAATATCTTCATTTTTTCAACAGACATAGCTATTACCCTCGAAAACTAAAACTTTTGAAATAGGAAAAGAGCCTTTAATCACATTCTTTACCATTGCAATCATAAAATAGTCTAATATCTTCATTTTTTCAACATACGTAGCTATTACCCTCGAAAACTAAAACTTTTGACATAGGAAAAGAGCCTTTAATCACATTCTTTACCATTTGCAATCATAAAATAGTCTAATATCTTCATTTTTTAACATACGTAGCTATTACCCTCGAAAACTAAAACTTTTGACATAGGAAAAGAGCCTTTAATCACATTCTTTACCATTTGCAATCATAAAATAGTCTAATATCTTCATTTTTTCAACATACGTAGCTATTACCCTCGAAAACTAAAACTTTTGAAATAGGAAAAGAGCCTTTAATCACATTCTTTACCATTTGCAATCATAAAATAGTCTAATATCTTCATTTTTTCAACATACGTAGCTATTACCCTCGAAAACTAAAACTTTTGAAATAGGAAAAGAGCCTTTAATCACATTCTTTACCATTTGCAATCATAAAATAGTCTAATATCTTCATTTTTTCAACAGACAGCTATTACCCTCGAAAACTAAAACTTTTGAAATAGGAAAAGAGCCTTTAATCACATTCTTTACCATGTGCAATCATAAAATAGTCTAATATCTTCATTTTTTCACAACATAGCTATTACCCTCGAAAACTAAAACTTTTGACAAAGGAAAAGAGCCTTTAATCACATTCTTTACCATTTGCAATCATAAAATAGTCTAATATCTTCATTTTTTCAACATACGTAGCTATTACCCTCGAAAACTAAAACTTTTGAAATAGGAAAAGAGCCTTTAATCACATTCTTTACCATGTGCAATCATAAAATTGTCTAATATCTTCATTTTTTCACATACAAAGCTATTACCCTCGAAAACTAAAACTTTTGAAATAGGAAAAGAGCCTTTAATCACATTCTTTACCATTTGCAATCATAAAATAGTCTAATATCTTCATTTTTTCAACATACGTAGCTATTACCCTCGAAAACTAAAACTTTTGAAATAGGAAAAGAGCCTTTAATCACATTCTTTACCATGTGCAATCATAAAATAGTCTAATATCTTCATTTTTTCAACATACGTAGCTATTACCCTCGAAAACTAAAACTTTTGACAATAGGAAAAGAGCCTTTAATCACATTCTTTACCATTTGCAATCATAAAATAGTCTAATATCTTCATTTTTTCAACATACGTAGCTATTACCCTCGAAAACTAAAACTTTTGAAATAGGAAAAGAGCCTTTAATCACATTCTTTACCATTTGCAATCATAAAATAGTCTAATATCTTCATTTTTTCAACATACGTAGCTATTACCCTCGAAAACTAAAACTTTTGACATAGGAAAAGAGCCTTTAATCACATTCTTTACCATTTGCAATCATAAAATAGTCTAATATCTTCATTTTTTCAACATACGTAGCTATTACCCTCGAAAACTAAAAGTTTTGAAATAGGAAAAGAGCCTTTAATCACATTCTTTACCATGTGCAATCATAAAATAGTCTAATATCTTCATTTTTTCAACATACGTAGCTATTACCCTCGAAAACTAAAACTTTTGACATAGGAAAAGAGCCTTTAATCACATTCTTTACCATTTGCAATCATAAATAGTCTAATATCTTCATTTTTTCAACATACGTAGCTATTACCCTCGAAAACTAAAACTTTTGACATAGGAAAAGAGCCTTTAATCACATTCTTTACCATTTGCAATCATAAAATAGTCTAATATCTTCATTTTTTCAACATACGTAGCTATTACCCTCGAAAACTAAAACTTTTGACATAGGAAAAGAGCCTTTAATCACATTCTTTACCATTTGCAATCATAAAATAGTCTAATATCTTCATTTTTTCAACATACGTAGCTATTACCCTCGAAAACTAAAACTTTTGAAATAGGAAAAGAGCCTTTAATCACATTCTTTACCATGTTCAATCATAAAATAGTCTAATATCTTCATTTTTTCAACATACGTAGCTATTACCCTCGAAAACTAAAACTTTTGACATAGGAAAAGAGCCTTTAATCACATTCTTTACCATGTTCAATCATAAAATAGTCTAATATCTTCATTTTTTCAACATACGTAGCTATTACCCTCGAAAACTAAAACTTTTGAAATAGGAAAAGAGCCTTTAATCACATTCTTTACCATTTGCAATCATAAAATAGTCTAATATCTTCATTTTTTCAACATACGTAGCTATTACCCTCGAAAACTAAAACTTTTGACATAGGAAAAGAGCCTTTAATCACATTCTTTACCATTTGCAATCATAAAATAGTCTAATATCTTCATTTTTTCAACATACGTAGCTATTACCCTCGAAAACTAAAACTTTTGAAATAGGAAAAGAGCCTTTAATCACATTCTTTACCATGTGCAATCATAAAATAGTCTAATATCTTCATTTTTTCAACAGACGTAGCTATTACCCTCGAAAACTAAAACTTTTGAAATAGGAAAAGAGCCTTTAATCACATTCTTTACCATGTTGCAATCATAAAATAGTCTAATATCTTCATTTTTTCAACATACGTAGCTATTACCCTCGAAAACTAAAACTTTTGACATAGGAAAAGAGCCTTTAATCACATTCTTTACCATTTGCAATCATAAAATAGTCTAATATCTTCATTTTTTCAACATACGTAGCTATTACCCTCGAAAACTAAAACTTTTGAAATAGGAAAAGAGCCTTTAATCACATTCTTTACCATTTGCAATCATAAAATAGTCTAATATCTTCATTTTTTCAACATACGTAGCTATTACCCTCGAAAACTAAAACTTTTGAAATAGGAAAAGAGCCTTTAATCACATTCTTTACCATGTGCAATCATAAAATAGTCTAATATCTTCATTTTTTCAACATACGTAGCTATTACCCTCGAAAACTAAAACTTTTGAAATAGGAAAAGAGCCTTTAATCACATTCTTTACCATTTGCAATCATAAAATAGTCTAATATCTTCATTTTTTCAACATACGTAGCTATTACCCTCGAAAACTAAAACTTTTGACAAGGAAAAGAGCCTTTAATCACATTCTTTACCATTTGCAATCATAAAATAGTCTAATATCTTCATTTTTTCAACATACGTAGCTATTACCCTCGAAAACTAAAACTTTTGAAATAGGAAAAGAGCCTTTAATCACATTCTTTACCATGTGCAATCATAAAATAGTCTAATATCTTCATTTTTTCAACATACGTAGCTATTACCCTCGAAAACTAAAACTTTTGACATAGGAAAAGAGCCTTTAATCACATTCTTTACCATTTGCAATCATAAAATAGTCTAATATCTTCATTTTTTCAACATACGTAGCTATTACCCTCGAAAACTAAAACTTTTGAAATAGGAAAAGAGCCTTTAATCACATTCTTTACCATGTGCAATCATAAAATAGTCTAATATCTTCATTTTTTCAACATACGTAGCTATTACCCTCGAAAACTAAAACTTTTGAAATAGGAAAAGAGCCTTTAATCACATTCTTTACCATGTGCAATCATAAAATAGTCTAATATCTTCATTTTTTCAACATACGTAGCTATTACCCTCGAAAACTAAAACTTTTGAAATAGGAAAAGAGCCTTTAATCACATTCTTTACCATTGCAATCATAAAATAGTCTAATATCTTCATTTTTTCAACATACGTAGCTATTACCCTCGAATTAACTAAAACTTTTGAAATAGGAAAAGAGCCTTTAATCACATTCTTTACCATGTGCAATCATAAAATTGTCTAATATCTTCATTTTTTCAACATACGTAGCTATTACCCTCGAAAACTAAAACTTTTGACATAGGAAAAGAGCCTTTAATCACATTCTTTACCATTGCAATCATAAAATAGTCTAATATCTTCATTTTTTCAACATACGTAGCTATTACCCTCGAAAACTAAAACTTTTGAAATAGGAAAAGAGCCTTTAATCACATTCTTTACCATTTGCAATCATAAAATAGTCTAATATCTTCATTTTTTCAACATACGTAGCTATTACCCTCGAAAACTAAAACTTTTGACATAGGAAAAGAGCCTTTAATCACATTCTTTACCATTTGCAATCATAAAATAGTCTAATATCTTCATTTTTTCAACATACGTAGCTATTACCCTCGAAAACTAAAACTTTTGAAATAGGAAAGAGCCTTTAATCACATTCTTTACCATGTGCAATCATAAAATAGTCTAATATCTTCATTTTTTCAACATACAAAGCTCTTGCCCTCGAAAACTAAAACTTTTGAAATAGGAAAAGAGCCTTTAATCACATTCTTTACCATGTTGCAATCATAAAATTGTCTAATATCTTCATTTTTTCAACATACGTAGCTATTACCCTCGAAAACTAAAACTTTTGAAATAGGAAAAGAGCCTTTAATCACATTCTTTACCATTTGCAATCATAAAATAGTCTAATATCTTCATTTTTTCAACATACGTAGCTATTACCCTCGAAAACTAAAACTTTTGAAATAGGAAAAGAGCCTTTAATCACATTCTTTACCATTTGCAATCATAAAATAGTCTAATATCTTCTTTTTTTCAACATACGTAGCTATTACCCTCGAAAACTAAAACTTTTGAAATAGGAAAAGAGCCTTTAATCACATTCTTTACCATTTGCAATCATAAAATAGTCTAATATCTTCATTTTTTCAACATACGTAGCTATTACCCTCGAAAACTAAAACTTTTGAAATAGGAAAAGAGCCTTTAATCACATTCTTTACCATGTGCAATCATAAAATAGTCTAATATCTTCATTTTTTCAACAGACATAGCTATTACCCTCGAAAACTAAAACTTTTGAAATAGGAAAAGAGCCTTTAATCACATTCTTTACCATTTGCAATCATAAAATAGTCTAATATCTTCATTTTTTCAACATACGTAGCTATTACCCTCGAAAACTAAAACTTTTGAAATAGGAAAAGAGCCTTTAATCACATTCTTTACCATTTGCAATCATAAAATAGTCTAATATCTTCATTTTTTCAACATACGTAGCTATTACCCTCGAAAACTAAAACTTTTGACATAGGAAAAAGCCTTTAATCACATTCTTTACCATTTGCAATCATAAAATAGTCTAATATCTTCATTTTTTCAACATACGTAGCAATTACCCTCGAAAACTAAAACTTTTGAAATAGGAAAAGAGCCTTTAATCACATTCTTTACCATGTGCAATCATAAAATAGTCTAATATCTTCATTTTTTCACATACGTAGCTATTACCCTCGAAAACTAAAACTTTTGACATAGGAAAAGAGCCTTTAATCACATTCTTTACCATGTGCAATCATAAAATAGTCTAATATCTTCATTTTTTCAACATACGTAGCTATTACCCTCGAAAACTAAAACTTTTGAAATAGGAAAAGAGCCTTTAATCACATTCTTTACCATGTGCAATCATAAAATAGTCTAATATCTTCATTTTTTCAACATACGTAGCTATTACCCTCGAAAACTAAAACTTTTGAAATAGGAAAAGAGCCTTTAATCACATTCTTTACCATGTGCAATCATAAAATAGTCTAATATCTTCATTTTTTCAACATACGTAGCTATTACCCTCGAAAACTAAAACTTTTGAAATAGGAAAAGAGCCTTTAATCACATTCTTTACCATTTGCAATCATAAAATAGTCTAATATCTTCATTTTTTCAACATACGTAGCTATTACCCTCGAAAACTAAAACTTTTGAAATAGGAAAAGAGCCTTTAATCACATTCTTTACCATTTGCAATCATAAAATAGTCTAATATCTTCATTTTTCAACATACGTAGCTATTACCCTCGAAAACTAAAACTTTTGAAATAGGAAAAGAGCCTTTAATCACATTCTTTACCATGTTGCAATCATAAAATAGTCTAATATCTTCATTTTTTCAACATACGTAGCTATTACCCTCGAAAACTAAAACTTTTGACATAGGAAAAGAGCCTTTAATCACATTCTTTACCATTGCAATCATAAAATAGTCTAATATCTTCATTTTTTCAACATACGTAGCTATTACCCTCGAAAACTAAAACTTTTGAACTAGGAAAAGAGCCTTTAATCACATTCTTTACCATTTGCAATCATAAAATAGTCTAATATCTTCATTTTTTCAACATACGTAGCTATTACCCTCGAAAACTAAAACTTTTGACATAGGAAAAGAGCCTTTAATCACATTCTTTACCATGTGCAATCATAAAATAGTCTAATATCTTCATTTTTTCAACATACGTAGCTATTACCCTCGAAAACTAAAACTTTTGAAATAGGAAAGAGCCTTTAATCACATTCTTTACCATGTGCAATCATAAAATAGTCTAATATCTTCATTTTTTCACAGACAAAGCTATTACCCTCGAAAACTAAAACTTTTGAAATAGGAAAAGAGCCTTTAATCACATTCTTTACCATTTGCAATCATAAAATAGTCTAATATCTTCATTTTTTCAACATACGTAGCTATTACCCTCGAAAACTAAAACTTTTGACATAGGAAAGAGCCTTTAATCACATTCTTTACCATTTGCAATCATAAAATAGTCTAATATCTTCATTTTTTCAACATACGTAGCTATTACCCTCGAAAACTAAAACTTTTGAAATAAGAAAAGAGCCTTTAATCACATTCTTTACCATGTGCAATCATAAAATTGTCTAATATCTTCATTTTTTCAACATACGTAGCTATTACCCTCGAAAACTAAAACTTTTGAAATAGGAAATGAGCCTTTAATCACATTCTTTACCATTTGTAATCATAAAATAGTCTAATATCTTCATTTTTTCAACATACGTAGCTATTACCCTCGAAAACTAAAACTTTTGAAATAGGAAAAGAGCCTTTAATCACATTCTTTACCATGTGCAATCATAAAATTGTCTAATATCTTCATTTTTTCCACAGACAAAGCTCTTACCCTCGAAAACTAAAACTTTTGAAATAGGAAATGAGCCTTTAATCACACGCTTTACCATTTGCAATCATAAAATAGTCTAATATCTTAATTTTTTCAACATACTTAGCTATTACCCTCGAAAACTAAAACTTTTGAAATAGGAAAA
>NW_027064426.1:0-26311 GCF_032884065.1 Artemia franciscana
CATTTTTTCAACAGACATAGCTATTACCGTCGAAAACTAAAACTTTTGAAATAGGAAAAGAGCCTTTAATCACATTTTTTACCATTTGCAATCATAAAATTGTCTAATATCTTCATTTTTTCAACATACGTAGCTATTACCCTCAAAAACTAAAACTTTTGACAGAGGAAAAGAGCCTTTAATCACATTCTTTACCATTTGCAATCATAAAATAGTCTAATATCTTCATTTTATCAACATACGTAGCTATTACCCTCGAAAACTGTAACTTTTGAAATAGGAAAAGAGCCTTTAATCACATTCTTTACCATTTGCAATCATAAAATAGTCTAATATCTTCATTTTTCCAACATACGCAGCTATTACCCTCGAAATATAAAACTTTTGAATTAGGAAAAGAGCCTTCAATCACATTCTTTACCATTTGCAATCATAAAATAGTCTAATATCTTCTTTTTTTCAACATACGTAGCTATTACCCTCGAATACTAAAACTTTTGAAATAGGAAAAGAGCCTTTAATCACATTCTTTACCTGTGCAATCATATAATATTCTAATATTTTCATTTTTTTCAACATACGTAGCTATTACCCTCTAAAACTAAAATTTTTGAAATAGGAAAAGAGCCTTTAATCACATTCTTTACCATATGCAGTCATAAAATTGTCTAATATCTTCATTTTTTCCACAGACAAAGCTATTACCCTCGAAAACTAAAAGTTTTGAAATAGGAAAAGAGCCTTTAATCACACTCTTTACCATGTGCAATCATAAAATAGTCTAATATCTTCATTTTTTCCACAGACATAGCTATTACCTTCGAAAACTAAAACTTTTGAAATAGGAAAAGAGCCTTCAATCACATTCTTTACCATGTGCAATCATAAAATTGTCTAATATCTTCATTTTTTTTACATACGTAGCTATTACCCTTGAAAACTAAAACTTTTGACAGAGGAAAAGAGCCTTTAATCACATTCTTTACCATTTGCAATCATAAAATAGTCTAATATCTTCATTTTTTCAACATACGTAGCTATTACCCTCGAAAACTAAAACTTTTGAAATAGGAAAAGAGCCTTTAAGCACTTTCTTTACCATTTGCAATCATAAAATAGTCTAATATCTTCATTTTTTCAACATACGTGGCTTTTACCCTCGAAATAGCTGCCACATTCTTTAATCACATTTAATCATAAAATAGTCTAATACCTTCATTTTTTCCACAGACATAGCTATTACCCTCGAAAACTAAAACTTCTGAAACAGGAAAAGAGCCTTTAATCACATTCTTTACCATTTGCAATCATAAAATAGTCTAATATCTTCATTTTTTCAACATACGTAGCTATTACCCTCGAAAATTAAAACTTTTGACATAGGAAAAGAGCCTTTAATCACATTCTTTACCATGTGAAATCATAAAATAGTCTAATATCTTCATTTTTTCCACAGACATAGCTATTACCCTCAAAAACTAAAACTTTTGAAATAGGAAAAGAGCCTTTAATCACATTCTTTACCATTTGCAATCATAAAATAGTCTAATATCTTCATTTTTTCAACATATTTAGCTATTACCCTCGAAAACTAAAACTTTTGACATAGGAAAAGAGCCTTTAATCACAGTCTTTACCATGTGCAATCATAAAATAGTCTAATATCTTCATTTTTTTCCACAGACATAGCTATTACCCTCGAAAACTAAAACTTTTGAAATAGGAAAAGAGCCTTTAATCACATTCTTTACCATGTCCAATCATAAAATTGTCTAATATCTTCATTTTTTCCACAGACAAAGCTATTACCCTCCAAAACTAAAACGTTTGACATAGGAAAAGAGCCTTTAATCACATTCTTTACCATGTAAAATCATAAAATAGTCTAATATCTTCATTTTTTCCACAGACATAGCTATTACCCTTGAAAACTAAAACTTTTGAAATAGGAAAAGAGCCTTTAATCACATTCTTTACCATTTGCAATCATAAAATTGTCTAATATCTTCATTTTTTCCATAGGTATAGCTATTACCCTCGAAAACTAAAACTTTTGAAATAGGAAAAGAGCCTTTAATCACATTCTTTACCATGTGCAATCATAAAATTTTCTAATATCTTCATTTTTTTCCACAGAAAAAGCTATTACCCTCGAAAACTAAAACTTTTGAAATAGGAAAAGAGCCTTTAATCACATTCTTTACCATGTGCAATCATAAAATAGTCTAATATCTTCATTTTTTCAACATACGTAGCTATTACCCTCGAAAACTAAAACTTTTGAAATAGAAAAAGAGCCTTTAATCACATTCTTTACCATGTGCAATAATAAAATAGTCAAATATCTTCATTTTTTCAACATACGTAGCTCTTACCCCTGAAAACTAAAACTTTTTAAATAGGAAAAGAGCCTTTAATCACATTCTTTACCATGTGCAATCATAAAATAGTCTAATATCTTCATTTTTTCAACATACTTAGCTCTTACCCCCGAAAACTAAAACTTTTGAAATAGGAAAAGAGCCTTTAATCACATTCTTTACCATGTGCAATCATAAAATAGTCTAATATCTTCATTTTTTCCACAGACATAGCTATTACCCTCGAAAACTAAAACTTTTGAAATAGGAAAAGAGCCTTTAATCACATTCTTTACCATTTCAAAAGTTTTAGTTTTTGAGGGTAATAGCTACGTATGTTGAAAAAATGAAGATATTAGACTATTTTATGATTGCACATGGTAAAGAATGTGATTAAAGGCATTTTTCCTATTTCAAAAGTTTTAGTTTTCGGGGGTAATAGCTACATATGTTGAAAAAATGAAGATATTAGACTATTTTATGATTGCAAATGGTAAAGAATGTGATTAAAGGCTCTTTTCCTGTTTCAAAAGTTTTAGTTTTCGAGAGTAATAGCTACGTATGTTGAAAAAATGAAGATATTAGAAAATTTTATGATTGCACATGGTAAAGAATGTGATTAAAGGCTCTTTTCCTATGTCAAAAGTTTTAGTTTTCGGGGGTAAGAGCTTTGTCTGTTGAAAAAATGAAGATATTGGACTATTTCATGATTGCACATGGTAAAGAATGTGATTAAAGGCTCTTTTCCTATTTCAAAAGTTTTAGTTTTCGAGGGTAATAGCTACATATGTTGAAAAAATGAAGATATTACACAATTTTATGATTGCGAATGGTAAAGAATGTGATTAAAGGCTCTTTTCCTATGTCAAAAGTTTTAGTTTTCGAGGGTAATAGCTTTGTCTGTGAAAAAAATGAAGATATTAGACAATTTTACGATTGCACATGGTAAAGAATCTGATTAAAGGCTCTTTTCCTATTTCAAAAGTTTAAGTTTTCGAGGGTAATAGCTACGTATGTTGAAAAAATGAAGATATTAGACTATTTTATGATTGCAAATGGTAAAGAATGTGATTAAAGGCTCTTTTCCTATGTCAAAAGTTTTAGTTTTTCCAGGGTAATAGCTACGTATGTTGAAAAAATGAAGATATTAGACTATTTTATGATTGCAAATGGTAAAGAATGTGATTAAAGGCTCTTTTCCTATTTCAAAAGTTTTAGTTTTCGGGGGTAAGAGCTACGTATGTTGAAAAAATGAAGATATTAGACTATTTTATGATTGCAAATGGTAAAGAATGTGATTAAAGGCTCTTTTCCTATTTCAAAAGTTTTAGTTTTCTAGGGTAATAGCTATGTCTGTGGAAAAATGAAGATATTAGACAATTTTATAATTGCACATGGTAAAGAATGTGATTAAAGGCTCTTTTCCTATTTCAAAAGTTTTAGTTTTCGGGGGTAAGAGCTTTGTCTGTGGAAAAAATGAAGATATTAGACAATTTTATGATTGCACATGGTAAAGAATGTGATTAAAGGCTCTTTTCCTATTTCAAAAGTTTTAGTTTTCGAGGGTAATAGCTACGTCTGTTGAAAAAATGAAGATATTAGACTATTTTATGATTGCAAACGGTAAAGAATGTGATTAAAGGCTCTTTTCCTATTTCAAAAGTTTTAGTTTTCGAGGGTAATAGCTACGTTTGTTGAAAAAATGAAGATATTAGACTATTTTAAGATTGCAAATGGTAAATAATGTGATTAAAGGCTCTTTTCCTATGTCAAAAGTTTTAGTTTTCGAGGGTAATAGCTACGTATGTTGAAAAAATGAAGATATTAGACTATTTTATGATTGCAAATGGTAAAGAATGTGATTAAAGGCTCTTTTCCTATTTCAAAAGTTTTAGTTTTCGAGGGTAATAACTTTGTCTGTGGAAAAAATGAAGATATTAGACTATTTTATGATTACAAACGGTAAAGAATGTGATTAAAGGCTCTTTTCCTATTTCAAAAGTTTTAGTTTTCGAGGGTAATAGCTACCTATGTTGAAAAAATGAAGATATTAGACTATTTTATGATTGCAAATGGTAAAGAATGTGATTAAAGGCTCTTTTCCTATGTCAAAAGTTTTATTTTTCGAGGGTAATAGCTACGTATGTTGAAAAAATGAAGATATTAGACTATTTTATCATTGCAAATGGTAAAGAATGTGATTAAAGGCTCTTTTCCTATGTCAAAAGTTTTAGTTTTCGGGGGTAATAGCTACGTATGTTGAAAAAATGAAGATATTAGACTATTTTATGATTGCAAATGGTAAAGAATATGATTAAAGGCTCTTTTCCTATTTCAAAAGTTTTAGTTTTCGAGGGTAATAGCTTTGTCTGTGGAAAAAATGAAGATATTAGACAATTTTATGATTGCACATGGTAAAGAATGTGATTAAAGGCTCTTTCCCTATGTCAAAAGTTTTAGTTTTCGAGGGTAATAGCTACGTATGTTGAAAAAATGAAGTTTTCGAGGGTAATAGCTACGTATGTTGAAAAAATGAAGATATTAGACTATTTTATGATTGCAAATGGTAAAGAATGTCATTAAAGGCTTTACCATTTGTAATCATAAAATAGTTTAATATCTTCATTTTTTCAACATACGTAGCTATTACCCTCGAAAACTAAAACTTTTGAAATAGGAAAAGAGGCTTTAATCACATGCTTTACCATGTGCAATCATAAAATAGTCTAATATCTTCATTTTTTCAACATACGTAGCTATTACCCTCGAAAACTAAAACTTTTGAAATAGGAAAAGAGCCTTTAATCACATTCTTTACCATGTGCAATCATAAAATAGTCTAATATCATCATTTTTTCAACGTACTTAGCCATTTTCCTCGAAAACTAAAACTTTTTAAATAGGAAAAGAGCCTTTAATCACATTCTTTACCATTTGCAATCATAAAATAGTTTAATATCTTCATTTTTTCAACATAAGTAGCTATTACCCTCGAAAAATAAAACTTTTGAAATAGGAAAAGAGCCTTTAATCACATTCTTTCATAAAATAGTTTAATATCTTCATTTTTTCAACATAAGTAGCTATTACCCTCGAAAAATAAAACTTTTGAAATAGGAAAAGAGCCTTTAATCACATTCTTTACCATTTGCAATCATAAAATAGTCTAATATCTTCATTTTTTCAACATACGTAGCTATTACCCTCGAAAACTAAAACTTTTGAAATAGGAAAAGAGCCTTTAATCACATTCTTTACCATGTGCAATCATAAAATAGTCTAATATCTTCATTTTTTAAGCATACGTAGCTATTACCCTCGAAAACTAAAACTTTTGAAATAGGAAAAGAGCCTTTAATCACATTCTTTACCATGTGCAATCATAAAATAGTCTAATATCTTCATTTTTTCAACATACGTAGCTATTACCCTCGAAAACTAAAACTTTTGAAATAGGAAAAGAGCCTTTAATCACATGCTTCACCATGTGCAATCATAAAATTGTCTAATATCTTCATTTTTTCAACATACGTAGCTATTACCCTCGAAAACTAAAACTTTTGAAATAAGAAAAGAGCCTTTAATCACATTCTTTACCATTGCAATCATAAAATTGTCTAATATCTTCATTTTTTCAAGATACGTAGCTATTACCCTCGAAAACTAAAACTTTTGAAATAGGAAAACAGCCTTTAATCACATTCTTTACCATTTGCAATCATAAAATAGTCTAATATCTTCATTTTTTCAACATACGTAGCTATTACCCTGGCACCTCTCTCACACCTCTGGTTGAGTAACACCTCTGGTTGGTATAAGACCAAGTTCACGGGAAAGTAATTACTCATAATTTTTAGTCTTGGCCTGTTATCTCTGTGCAGTTCCATCATAGTGCAGCTCTTCTAAAATTACCACTGATTTCCTATTTTCAAATTATTTTTCCTAACTCTGGTCTTACCCTTCTATGATAACTCAACCAATTAAGACATTTGCGACTACGAAATAAGTAAAGCAACTATATCACAAATAAGTAAGTTAATGCAGCACAATGATGAAAAGCACTCCATTCAAAGTAGCCAGGACATTACATATTTCTTCTTTTGAAAAGGGAAGTCACGAGTTAAGTCTTGATGGTGGTTTAACCTGTGTGCTACCTCTGGTTGTAATTTCCCTGTATCAATAATTGCTGTTGTCTCTTTTCTAGAATCTGTAATCCTGTGAGGCTGAGAATTATTGTTATTGGGATTTTGGTTGCAATATTTTCTTTGACTGGAGGTGATGGGGAATTATTTGTATGGCTTTTATAGTTTGATGGATTCTTATCCACTTCCTTCTGATGCAATTTTTTTTTGGGGGGGGGGAGAAGGGGGACATTAATATTGTCTTCTGCAGAGAGTCTCAATTCTTTTTGGTTCTACCTCTGCTGTTTGTCATTTGGAGTCTCAACAGGCTTTCTGCCAAGTACCACCTGTTTCAGGAATTCTAATAGACTGCCCTGTTGGTATAATTTTTTGTAGCTTAGTTTTAAGATTATAGTAGATTTCTGTCGTTTTTGTGCTTCTGTTCTTGCATCTATAAATACAGGTTGTGATACTATTCTATGCTTTAGATGTTCAGTAGTACAATGTAGGATAAATCTCTGGTTCTTGTTCATATGAGCAATACTGGAGATGCAATGACATCAAACAGTATTTATCTGTGTTCTAGAAGTGCAAGGTATTTATCGTTTATGAATTTTTGTGTGTCCCTATTATAGTTTTGGAATATTGACTTGCCTTTTCTAAAAGGGTATTAGACAGGGGGCAGTGTGGGGTCGAAATTCAGCTATCTATGCCCCATTTTTTTAATAAAACTTTTCAATACATCTCAATGGAACTGTAGGCAATTGTCTGAGGTGATGGCTGAAGGAATTTCATGTCTGGAAAAACTTCCTTCAGACATTCAGGTACTTTAGTTGAATAGGCATTGGTCTCATTTAGATCAATCGCAACATAACTACTGAAATAGTCTACAGTGACCATAAGATATTTACTATCAAGTTGGAAGAGATCAACTCCAACATGCTCCTAAGGGTGGGCATTTCATGTTGGAGAAAGAATTTTTTTCGGTTTAGACTTCTGTGATAGGTCACAAACTTCAAAGTTTCTGATGAATAGCTCAATGGATTTGTTCATCCAAGCCAAAACAATTAGTAAATGAACTTTTTGTTTAGATGGACAGCATAAAGATATTATGAAGTGCAATTTAAATTTTTTTTAATGGTCTGACAGGGCAATCCTTTTTCATTTGACAACCTCAACCATAGTTAACCAGTTTCTGACTGGGCAGAATTCTATTGTTAATGATGGATTTTCACTCTGCATTGCTAGACAGCTTTTTTCTATAAATTAGTGTGCTGATTTGAGCTAATTATCTATGCATATTTTATCCTTTAGTTTTAGATATCTGTCAGTACTGATGCGGATGAACCTCATCAAAGTGAGTATACAGCAATCAATGTCTTCTTGCATCTTGTGGTTTTAATTGTTTATCTGAACATAAGAGAGAGTATTAGGCATATCTTTCCTGGGCAAAATCGGATGTTATAGTTACAAGGTCGTTTTGTAGGAGCATTCTCTGTAATAATAGAGATCGTTTCCTGGTAAGAAAATTTAGAAATATTGGCTGAGGGATGATCAGGAGTAAACAGACATATAGATATTGATGAAAATACCTTCAACCAAAACGAATAGCATACAATTACTTTTCATTTTGTAAATATTTTTACTTCTTTGCTGTTTAAGAGCTTAGATGGAAAAAATGTAAGAATTATTATACGCACAGTTTATTTAATACTAGCTGTTGGGGTGGCGCTTCGTGCCACCCAAACACCTAGTTGGTGGGGGCGCTTCGCGCCCCCCCCAAGCCCCCCCGCGCGCGTAAGTCGTCACGCGCCATATTAGTTACGCACCATTGTAGTTGTGTCCCTATGTCCCACCTGTGAATATAGATAGATATATATATATATATATATATATATATATATATATATATATATATGTTTTAACTACGTAAACCTTGCGAATATACAACATTCTTCGCTGTCCCATTGTCTGTGCATATAAATAGATTGTCAGGTTTATCGACTCTTGAACATCCAAAATATAATAGTCCATGGGAAAACAATCCGTATTCAGATCTATACCTCATGATTCTAATGATTGCTCTTGAGCTTTGTTGATGGTGATTGCTAATCGACGATTCCCCGTGTCGCCGTCGTTACTTATATATCCCCCTGTGCCCCTCGGCGTCCCCGTTGTAGTTGTGTCCCTGTGTCCCGGTCGTCATTTATATTCCCTGTGTCCTGGTCGTCATTTGTGTCCCGGTGTCCCAGTCTGTGATTTCTCTTTGAGGGTCCGGGGCGTCATTTATACTCCCTGTGTCCCGGTCGTAATTTGTGTCCCGGTGCTTTGTTGATGGTGATTGCTAATCGATCATTCCCTGTGTCCCGGTCGCTTTCTCTTTGAGTGTCCCGGTCGTCATTTATATTCCCTATGTGCCGGTGTCCCGGTTGTCGTTTGTGTCCCGATGTCCCGGTCGTCATTTGTGTCCCGATGTCCCGATCTGTAACTTCGTCAGTCGAAAACATGACGTCAGTCAAAACACAAAGATGACGTCACCCGACAGACCCACACACACACAGACAACTTATTTTTATATATATAGATAGGATTATATGTACAATATAGAATTATTTTGTAGGAGAACAGCTCCAGTGCCTGACTTCTTTGGATTTGCGAGTTTGATTGCAACCAGACCTTTTTTCATTATAGCCTGGGACAAATTTTGAAATTCAAAAAAGAAATTAGAAAAAAAATCTTGTCAAATTCAAAGATTTTATAATAACAACAACAATCTTGATCTAGGAACTGGAGGTCCACTTTTCTAAGGTCCAATTTTCCTGAAAATATAGAAAAGGCGTTTAACTTTGTTCTAAGAATGTGAATAGATTATTCTAAGTTCTTTACGTCTGATGTTATACAATCCCGTAAGAGTTTACTTTTGTGCAAGGATAGTTTTGTTTATTTTTTATAGTAATTAGTTTCAGAAAATATTCCAGGAAATTACAAAATTTCTGAAAAACTTTTCATCTTTTATTCAGTTCCCATTCCTGGAAGATTTTGAGCTTCCATTTTAGTATTCCCAAAATATAGACTATTGAACTTGCTAAGAAAAAGAAGGAACTGCAAAAGTAGTAGTGCCCTGCAACACATTTCGAACGTGAAAGTTTTGGAGTAGACAATATGTAGTATTTCCCAGTTTTCGTAACGTATAATTTTGTTTTCATGAATAATGTATGCTCATTATATTTGTTTGGAAATAATGGCAACAAATTTAGCCTAACTCTGCATCCCCCCCCCCTTGATAAAATTTCTCACGCGAAAACAAAGATAGGTAAAAGAACTATATAAACCAACGTTTTCTGCGATTAAAAGCAAACTAAATGCGTGTAGGCACAGTTATAATTTTGCAATATTTGTGCTGCGACAGCAACACTTTGGTTTTGTCGTGTTTTTCCCCCCTAGCACCCCAATTTCAGCTTATTCCTAGAAAGTGCCAAGGATCTAATCTCTGCAATTTTTACGAAAAGTGTGGACCTTAGGCCAGATTGATGAATATGACTTTGCATTTGGAAAGCTTCGTAGAACTCTTACCTGGGGCCAAAAAGGACGGTTTTTGCTTGTGTTTCTACCCATTTCTGTTCGTGATTTCAGCTGAGTTTATCATTCGATTTTTCGCACTGGGGATTGCGGTAAAGAAATGGTATCAGATGTGGCTGTTAAACTTAAAATTTTCTCTCATTATTGAAGAAATTAGAGTCTATCCTTTGCTCTCTTTTAAGAAACGACGTTAGAAACATGGCCTACGGTAAAAAAATCAACTTTTGAATTGAGACAGATAAATTTGTTTTTTTTCGACGGCAATCGATAGCTCTTGATGAGCTGATCAATGTATATGTCATCCTTTTTTGGTAGAAAAATTCCTTCATGAGATATACCAGATTGAAAGCTTAAGGGGTTGACAACTTCAGTAATAAGGCACGCACTGAAACCAAAAATAGGCCGATACAGAAATGGCATAAACTTCAAAAGTTCTCTCATTGTTAAAGAAATTCCTTTGCTCCTTTCTAAATGATGACGTCTTAAACTTGGCCTACGGCAAAAAAGTCAACTTTTGAACTAAGACAGATAGATTTTTTTTTCGATGGCAGTCCATATCTTTTGATGAACTGATCAAAGTATATGTCATCCATTTTTTCGTAGAAAAATTCCTTCATAAGATATAGCAGTTTGAAAGTTTAAAGTGGTTGACAACTTCAGTAGTAAGGTATACACTGAGACCAGAAATAGGCTGATATCAATTGTGGCATATATATAAGAGAGTTTTAAGCAACAGTCGGCTGTTAGTTCATAATAATCTTCGGCAATGAGGGGTTAGCAACTTTTCCTAGTTGATGTACCTATTATGTGTTTCCGGTGTATTTGATAGTAAGACCAATTTGGTTCCAGTGGTAAGACATGTAGGGCACTTGTAAGTGATAATCGGCTGTTAGGCTACAATCATCTTCAGCGATGAGGGGTTTGCAACTTTTGCTAGTTGCAATCTGGGGCTTGAAACTTTTGCGAGTTGGCGTACCTAGTATTTATTTTAAGATTCTTACAGATTAACATCTTATGTATTTAATCGAAGCGAAAAAACAAAACCAATGTGTTGCTATTGCAACACTTTACTCGGTTTCTGACTGTGCAGAATTCTCTGCCCAGATATTAGATTGCAAATGGTAAAGAATGTGATTAAACGCTCTTTTCCTATGTCAAAAGTTTTAGTTTTCGAGGTTAATAGCTACGTATGTTGAAAAAATGAAGATATTAGACTATTTTATGATTGCAAATGGTAAAGAATGTGATTAAAGGCTCTTTTCCTATGTCAAAAGTTTTAGTTTTCGAGGGTAATAGCTACGTATGTTGAAAAAATGAAGATATTAGACAATTTTATGATTGCACATGGTAAAGAATGTGATTAACGACTCTTTTCCTATTTCAAAAGTTTTAGTTTTCGAGGGTAATAGCTACGTATGATGAAAAAATGAAGATATTAGACTATTTTATGATTGCACATGGTAAAGAACGTGATTAAAGGCTCTTTTCCTATTTCAAAAGTTTTAGTTTTCGAGGGTAATAGCTACGTATGTTAAAAAAATGAAGATATTAGACCATTTTATCATTGCAAATGGTGAAGAATGTGATTAAAGGCTCTTTTCCTATTTCAAAAGTTTTAGTTTTCGAGGGTAATAGCTACGTATGTTGAAAAAATGAAGATATTAGACTATTTTATGATTGCAAATGGTAAAGAATGTGATTAAAGGCTCTTTTCCTATTTCAAAAGTTTTAGTTTTCGAGAGTAATAGCTACGTATGTTGAAAAAATGAAGATATTAGACTATTTTATGATTGCAAATGGTAAAGAATGTGATTTATGGCTCTTTTTCCATTTCAAAAGTTTTAGTTTTCGAGGGTAATAGCTACGTATGTTGAAAAAATAAAGATATTAGACTATTTCATGATTGCACATGGTAAAGAGTGTGATTAAAGGCTCTTTTCTTATGTCAAAAGTTTTAGTTTTCGAGGGTAATAGCTTTGTCTGTGGAAAAAATGAAGATATTAGACAATTTTATTATTGCACATGGTAAAGAATGTGATTAAAGGCTCTTTTCCTATTTCAAAAGTTTTAGTTTTCTAGGGTAATAGCTACGTATGTTGAAAAAATTAAAATATTATACTATTTTATGATTGCAAATGGTAAAGAATGTGATTAAAGGCTCTTTTCCTATGTCAAAAGTTTTAGTTTTCTAGGATAATAGCTACGTATGTTGAAAAAATGAAGATATTAGACTATTTTATCATTGCAAATGGTAAAGAATGTGATTAAAGGCTCTTTTCCTATTTCAAAAGTTTTAGTTTTCGAGGGTAATAGCTACGTATGTTGAAAAAATTAAGATAGTAGACTATTTTATGATTACAAATGGTAAAGAATGTGATTAAAGGCTCTTTTCCTATGTCAAAAGTTTTAGTTTTCGAGGGTAATAGCTACGTATGTTGAAAAAATGAAGATATTAGACAATTTTATGATTGAACATGGTAAAGAATGTGATTAAAGGCTCTTTTCCTATTTCAAAAGTTTTAGTTTTCGAGGGTAATAGCTACGTATGTTGAAAAAATGAAGAAATTAGACTATTTTATGATTGCAAATGGTAAAGAATGTGATTAGAGGCTCTTTTCCTATTTCAAAAGTTTTAGTTTTCAAGGGTAATAGCTACGTATGTTGAAAAAATGAAGATATTAGACTATTTTATGATTGCATATGGTAAAGAATGTGATTAAAGGCTCTTTTCCTATTTCAAAAGTTTTAGTTTTCGAGGGTAATAGCTACGTATGTTGAAAAAATGAAGATATTAGACAATTTTATGATTGCACATGGTAAAGCATGTGATTAAAGGCTCTTTTCCTATTTCAAAAGTTTTAGTTTTCGAGGGTAAATGCTACGTATGTTGAAAAAATGAAGATATTAGACTATTTTATGATTGCAAATGGTAAAGAATGTGATTAAAGGCTCTTTTCCTATTTCAAAAGTTTTAGTTTTTGAGGGTAATAGCTACGTATGTTGAAAAAATGAAGATCTTAGACTATTTTATGATTGCACATGGTAAACAATGTGATTAAAGGCTCTTTTCCTATTTCAAAAGTTTTAGTTTTCGAGGGTAATAGCTACGTATGCTGAAAAAGTGAAGATCTTAGACTATTTTATGATTGCACATGGTAAAGAATGTGATTAAAGGCTCTATTCCTATTTCAAAAGTTTTAGTTTTCGAGGGTAATAGCTAAGTATGTTGAAAAAATGAAGATATTAGACTATTTTATGATTGCACATGGTAAAGAATGTGATTAAAGGCTCTTTTCCTATTTCAAAAGTTTTAGTTTTCGAGGGTAATAGCTACGATGCTGAAAAAATTAAGATATTAGACTATTTTATGATTGCACATGGTAAAGAATGTGATTAAAGGCTCTTTTCCTATTTCAAATGTTTTAGTTTTCGAGGGTATTAGATACGTATGTTGAAAAAATGAAGATATTAGACTATTTTATGATTGCAAATGGTAAAGAATGTGATTAAAGGCTCTTTTCCTATTTCAGAAGTTTTAGTTTTCGAGGGTAATAGCTTTGTCTGTGGAAAAAATGAAGATATTAGACAATTTTATGATTGCACATGGTAAAGAATGTGATTAAAAGCTCTTTTCCTATTTCAAAAGTTTTAGTTTTCGAGGGTAATAGCTAGGTCTGTGGAAAAAAATGAAGATATTAGACTATTTTATGATTGCAAATGGTAAAGAATGTGATTAAAGGCTCTTTTCCTATTTCAAAAGTTTTAGTTTTCGAGGGTAAGAGCTTTGTCTGTGGAAAAAATGAAGATATTAGACAATTTTATGATTGCACATGGTAAAGAATGTGATTAAAGGCTCTTTTCCTATTCTTTACCATTTGCAATCAAAAAATCGTCTAATATCTTCATTTTTTCAACATACTATTCGAAAACTATTATTATACTATTATACTATTACCCTCGAAAACTAAAACTTTTGACATAGGAAAAGAGCCTTTAATCACATTCTTTACCATTTGCAATAATAAAATAGTCTAATATCTTCATTTTTTCAACATACGTAGCTATTACCCTCGAAAACTAAAACTTTTGAAATAGGAAAAGAGCCTATAATCACATTCTTTACCATGTGCAATCATAAAATTGTCTAATATATTAATTTTTTCCACAGACAAAGCTATTACCCTCGAAAACTAAAACTTTTGAAATAGGAAAAGAGCCTTTAATCACATTCTTTACCATTTGCAATCATAAAATAATCTAATATCTTCATTTTTTCAACATACGTAGCTATTACCCTCGAAAACTAAAACTTTTGAAATAGGAAAAGAGCCTTTAATCACATTCTTTACCATTTGCAATCATAAAATAGTCTAATATCTTCATTTTTTCAACATACGTAGCTATTACCCTCGAAAACTAAACTTTTGAAATAGGAAAAGAGCCTTTAATCACATTCTTTACCATGTGCAATCATAAAATTGTCTAATATATTCATTTTTTCCACAGACAAAGCTATTACCCTCGAAAACTAAAACTTTTGAAATAGGAAAAGAGCCTGTAATCACATTCTTTACCATTTGCAATCATAAAATAATCTAATATCTTCATTTTTTTCAACATACGTAGCTATTACCCTCGAAAACTAAAACTTTTGAAATAGGAAAAGAGCCTTTAATCACATTCTTTACCATTTGCAATCATAAAATAGTCTAATATCTTCATTTTTTCAACAGACAAAGCTATTACCCTCGAAAACTAAAACTTTTGACATAGGAAAAGAGCCTTTAATCACATTCTTTACCATTTGCAATCATAAAATAGTCTAATATCTTCATTTTTTCAACATACGTAGCTATTACCCTCGAAAACTAAAACTTTTGAAATAGGAAAAGAGCCTTTAATCACATTCTTTACCATGTACAATCATAAAATTGTCTAATATCTTCATTTTTTCTACATACGTAGCTATTACCCTCGAAAACTAAAACTTTTGAAATAGGAAAAGAGCCTTTAATCACATTCTTTACCATGTGCAATCATAAAATTGTCTAATATCTTCATTTTTTCAACATACGTAGCTATTACCCTCGAAAACTAAAACTTTTGACATAGGAAAACAGCCTTTAATCACATTTTTTGCCATTTGCAATCATAAAATAGTCTAATATCTTCATTTTTTCAACATACGTAGCTATTACCCTCGAAAACTAAAACTTTTGACATAGGAAAAGAGCCTTTAATCACATTCTTTACCATTTGCAATCATAAAATAGTCTAATATCTTCATTTTTTCAACAGACAAAGCTATTACCCTCGAAAACTAAAACTTTTGACATAGGAAAAGAGCCTTTAATCACATTCTATACCATTTTCAATCATAAAATAGTCTAATATCTTCATTTTTTCAACGTACGTAGCTATTACCCTCGAAAACTAAAACTTTTGAAATAGGAAAAGAGCCTTTAATCACATTCTTTATCATGTGCAATCATAAAATTGTCTAATATCTTCATTTTTTCAACATACGTAGCTATTATCCTCGAAAACTAAAACTTTTGAAATAGGAAAAGAGCCTTTAATCACATTCTTTACCATGTGCAATCATAAAATTGTCTAATATCTTCATTTTTTCAACATACGTAGCTATTACCCTCGAAAGCTAAAACTTTTGACATAGGAAAAGAGCCTTTAATCACACTCTAGCTATTACCCTCAAAAACTAAAACTTTTGAAATAGGAAAAGAGCCTTTAATCACATTCTTTACCATGTGCAATCATAAAATAGTCTAATATCTTCATTTTTTCCACAGACCTAGCTAATACCTTATAAAACTAAAACTTTTGAATTAGGAAAAGAGCCTTTAATCACATTCTTTACCATTTGCAATCATAAAATAGTCTAATATCTTCATTTTTTCAACATACGTAGCTACTACCCTCGAAAACTAAAACTTTTGAAATAGGAAAAGAGCCTTTAATCACATTCTTTACCATGTGCAATCATAAAATAGTCTAATATCTTCATTTTTTCAACATACGTAGCTATTACCCTCGAAAACTAAAACTTCTGAAATAGGAAAAGAGCCTTTAATCACATTATTTACCATTTGCAATCATAAAATAGTCTAATATCTTCATTTTTTCAACATAAGTAGCTATTACCCTGAAAAACTAAAACTTTTGAAATAGGAAAAGAGCCTCTAATCACATGCTTTACCATGTGCAATCATAAAATTGTCTAATATCTTCATTTTTTCAACATACATAGCTATTACCCTCGGAAACTAAAACTTTTGAAATAGGAAAAGAGCCTTTAATCACATGCTTTACCATGTGCAATCATAAAATTGTCTAATATCTTCATTTTTTCAACATACGAAGCTATTACCCTCGAAAACTAAAACTTTTGAAATAGGAAAAGAGCCTTTAATCACATTCTTTACCATGTGCAATCATAAAATAGTCTAATATCTTCATTTTTTCCACAGACCTAGCTATTACCTTCGAAAACTAAAACTTTTGAAATATGAAAAGAGCCTTTAATCACATTCTTTACCATGTGCAATCATAAAATAGTCTAATATCTTCATTTTTTCAACATACGTAGCTATTACCCTCGAAAACTAAAACTTATGAAATAGGAAAAGAGCCTTTAATCACATTCTTTACCATTTGCAATCATAAAATAGTCTAATATCTTCATTTTTTCAACATACGTAGCTATTACCCTCGAAAACTAAAACTTTTGAAATAGGAAAAGACCCTTTAATTACATTCTTTACCATGTGCAATCATAAAATTGTCTAATATCTTCATTTTTTCAACATAAGTAGCTATTACCCTCAAAAACTAAAACTTTTGAAATAGGAAAAGAGCCTTTAATCACATTCTTTACCATGTGCAATCATAAAATAGTCTAATATCTTCATTTTTTCCACAGACCTAGCTATTACCTTCGAAAACTAAAACTTTTGAAATAGGAAAAGAGCCTTTAATCACATTCTTTACCATGTGCAATCATAAAATAGTCTAATATCTTCATTTTTTCAACATACGTAGCTATTACCCTCAAAAACTAAAACTTCTGAAATAGGAAAAGAGCCTTTAATCACATGCTTTACCATGTGCAATCATAAAATTGTCTAATATCTTCATTTTTTTAACATACATAGCTATTACCCTCGAAAACTAAAACTTTTGAAATAGGAAAAGAGCTTTTAATCACATTCTTTACCATGTGCAATCATAAAATAGTCTAATATCTTCATTTTTTCAACATACGTAGCTATGCTTTACCATGTGCAATCATAAAATTGTCTAATATCTTCATTTTTTCAACATACGTAGCTATTACCCTCTAAAACTAAAACTTTTGAAATAGGAAAAGAGCCTTTAATCACATTCTTTACCATGTGCAATCATAAAATAGTCTAATATCTTCATTTTTTTCCATAGACCTAGCTATTACCATCGAAAACTAAAACTTTTGAAATACGAAAAGAGCCTTTAATCACATTCTTTACCATTTGCAATCATAAAATAGTCTAATATCTTCATTTTTTCAACAGACGTAGCTATTACCCTCAAAAACTAAAACTTATGAAATAGGAAAAGAGCCTTTAATCACATTCTTTACCATGTGCAATCATGAAATAGTCTAATGTCTTCATTTTTTCAACATACGTAGCTATTACCCTCGAAAACTAAAACTTTTGAAATAGGAAAAGAGCCTTTAATCACATTCTTTACCATTTGCAATCATAAAATAGTCTAATATCTTCATTTTTTCAACATACGTAGCTATTACCCTCGAAAATTAAAACTTTTGAAATAGGAAAAGAGCCTTTAATCACATGCTTACCATGTGCAATCATAAAATTGTCTAATATCTTCATTTTTTCAACATACGTAGCTATTACCCTCGAAAACTAAAACTTTTGAAATAGGAAAAGAGCCTTTAATCACATTCTTTACCATGTGCAATCATAAAATAGTCTAATATCTTCATGTTTTCAACATACGTAGCTATTACCCTCGAAAACTAAAACTTTTGAAATAGGAAAAGAGCCTTTAATCACATGCTTTACCATGTGCAATCATAAAATTGTCTAATATCTTCATTTTTTCAACATACGTAGCTATTACCCTCGAAACCTAAAACTTTTGAAATAGAAAAAGAGCCTTTAATCACATTCTTTACCATGTGCAATCATAAAATAGTCTAATATCTTCATTTTTTCAACATACGTAGCTATTACCCTCGAAAACTAAAACTTTTGAAATAGGAAAAGAGCCTTTAATCACATTCTTTACCATGTGCAATCATAAAATAGTCTAATATCTTCATTTTTTCAGCATACGTAGCTATTACCCTCGAAAAATAAAACTTTTGAAATAGGAAAAGAACCTTTAATCACATTCTTTACCATGTGCAATCATAAAATTGTCTAATATCTTCATTTTTTCAACATACGTAGCTATTACCCTCAAAAACTAAAACTTTCGAAATAGGAAAAGAGCCTTTAATCACATTCTTTACCATGTGCAATCATAAAATAGTCTAATATCTTCATTTTTTCCACAGACCTAGCTAATACCTTATAAAACTAAAACTTTTGAATTAGGAAAAGAGCCTTTAATCACATTCTTTACCATTTGCAATCATAAAATAGTCTAATATCTTCATTTTTTCAACATACGTAGCTACTACCCTCGAAAACTAAAACTTTTGAAATAGGAAAAGAGCCTTTAATCACATTCTTTACCATGTGCAATCATAAAATAGTCTAATATCTTCATTTTTTCAACATACGTAGCTATTACCCTCGAAAACTAAAACTTCTGAAATAGGAAAAGAGCCTTTAATCACATTATTTACCATTTGCAATCATAAAATAGTCTAATATCTTCATTTTTTCAACATAAGTAGCTATTACCCTCGAAAACTAAAACTTTTGAAATAGGAAAAGAGCCTCTAATCACATGCTTTACCATGTGCAATCATAAAATTGTCTAATATCTTCATTTTTTCAACATACATAGCTATTACCCTCGGAAACTAAAACTTTTGAAATAGGAAAAGAGCCTTTAATCACATGCTTTACCATGTGCAATCATAAAATTGTCTAATATCTTCATTTTTTCAACATACGTAGCTATTACCCTCGAAAACTAAAACTTTTGAAATAGGAAAAGAGCCTTTAATCACATTCTTTAACATGTGCAATCATAAAATAGTCTAATATCTTCATTTTTTCCACAGACCTAGCTATTACCTTCGAAAACTAAAACTTTTGAAATATGAAAAGAGCCTTTAATCACATTCTTTACCATGTGCAATCATAAAATAGTCTAATATCTTCATTTTTTCAACATACGTAGCTATTACCCTCGAAAACTAAAACTTATGAAATAGGAAAAGAGCCTTTAATCACATTCTTTACCATTTGCAATCATAAAATAGTCTAATATCTTCATTTTTTCAACATACGTAGCTATTACCCTCGAAAACTAAAACTTTTGAAATAGGAAAAGAGCCTTTAATCACATTCTTTTCCATGTGCAATCATAAAATAGTCTAATATCTTCATTATTTCAACATACTTAGCTATTACCCTCGAAAACTAAAACTTTTGAAATAGGAAAAGAACCTTTAATAACATTCTTTACCCTTTGCAATCATAAAATAGTCTAATATCTTCATTTTTTCAACATACGTATCTGTTACCCTCGAAAACTAAAACTTTTTAAATAGGAAAAGAGCCTTTAATCACATTCTTTACCATGTGCAATCATAAAATAGTCTAATATCTTCATTTTTTAAGCATACGTAGCTATTACCCTCGAAAACTAAAACTTTTGAAATAGGACAAGAGCCTTTAATCACATTCTTTACCATGTGCAATCATAAAATAGTCTAATATCTTCATTTTTTTTCAACATACGTAGCTATTATCCTCGAAAACTAAAACTTTTGACATAGGAAAATAGCCTTTAATCACATTCTTTACCATTTGCAATCATAAATAGTCTAATATCTTCATTTTTTCAACATACGTAGCTATTACCCTCGAAAACTAAAACTTTTGAAATAGGAAAAGAGCCTTTAATCACATTCTTTACCATGTGCAATCATAAAATAGTCTAATATCTTCATTTTTTCAGCATACGTAGCTATTACCCTCGAAAACTAAAACTTTGGAATAGGAAAAGAGCCTTTAGTCACATTCGTTACCATGTGCAATCATAAAAAAGGTCTAATATCTTCATTTGTTCAACAAACGTAGCTATTACCCTCGAAAACTAAAACTTTTGAAATAGGAAAAAGAGCCTTTAATCACATTCTTTACCATTTGCAATCATAAAATAGTCTAATATCTTCATTTTTTCAACATACGTAGCTATTGCCCTCGAAAACTAAAGCTTTTGATATAGGAAAAGAGCCTTTAATCACATTCCTTACCATGTGCAATCATAAAATAGTCTAATATCTTCATTTTTTCAGCATACGTAGCTATTACCCTCGAAAACTAAAACTTTTGAAATTGGAAAAGAGCCTTTAATCACATTCTTTACCATGTGCAATCAGAAAATATTCTAATTTTTTCATTTTTTCAACATACGTAGCTATTACCCTCGAAAACTAAAACTTTTGAAATAGGAAAATAGCCTTTAATCACATGCTTTACCATGTGCAATCATAAAATTGTCTAATATCTTCATTTTTTCAACATACGTAGCTATTACCCTCGAAAACTATAACTTTTGAAATAGGAAAAGAGCCTTTAATCACATTCGTTACCATGTTGCAATCATAAAATAGTCTAATATCTTCATTTGTTCAACAAACGTAGCTATTACCCTCGAAAACTAAAACTTTTCAAATAGGAAAAAAGAGTCTTTAATCACATTCTTTACCATTTGCAATCATAAAATAGTCTAATATCTTCATTTTTTCAACATACGTAGCTATTACCCTCGAAAACTAAAACTTTTGAAATAGGAAAAGAGCCTTTAATCACATTCTTTACCATATGCAATCATAAAATAGTCTAATATCTTCATTTTTTCAGCATACGTAGCTATTACCCTCGAAAACTAAAACTTTTGAAATAGGAAAAGAGCCTTTAATCACATTCTTTACCATGTGCAATCATAAAATAGTCTAATTTTTTCATTTTTTCAACATACGTAGCTATTACCCTCGAAAACTAAAACTTTTGAAATAGGAAAATAGCCTTTAATCACATGCTTTACCATGAGCAATCATAAAATTGTCTAATATCTTTATTTTTTCAACATACGTAGCTATTACCCTCGAAAACTAAAACTTTTGAAATAGGAAAAGAGCCTTTAATCACATTCTTTACCATGTGCAATCATAAAATAGTCTAATATCTTCATTTTTTCAACATACGTAGCTATTACCCTCGAAAACTAAAACTTTTGAAATAGGAAAAGAGCCTTAATCACATTCTTTACCATTTGCAATCATAAAATAGTCTAATATCTTCATTTTTTCAACATACTTAGCTATTAACCTCAAAAACTAAAACTTTTGAAATAGGAAAAGAGCCTTTAATCACATTCTTCACCATGTGCAATCATAAAATAGTCTAATATCTTCATTTTTTTCAACATACGTAGCTATTACCCTCGAAAACTAAAACTTTTGACATAGGAAAAGAGCCTTTAATAACATTCTTTACCATTTGCAATCATAAAATAGTCTAATATCTTCATTTTTTCAACATAAGTAGCTATTACCATCGAAAACTAAAACTTTTGAAATAGGAAAAGAGCCTTTAATCACATTCTTTTTCATGTGCAATCATAAATAGTCTAATATCTTCATTATTTAAACATACTTAGCTATTACCCTCGAAAACTAAAACTTTTGAAATAGGAAAAGAGCCTTTAATCACATTCTTTACCCTTTGCAATCATAAAATAATCTAATATCTTCATTTTTTCAACAAACGTATCTATTACCCTCGAAAACTAAAACTTTTGAAATAGGAAAAGAGCCTTTAATCACATTCTTTACCATGTGCAATCATAAAATAGTCTAATATCTTCATTTTTTAAGCATACGTAGCTATTACCCTCGAAAACTAAAACTTTTGAAATAGGAAAAGAGCCTTTAATCACATTCGTTACCATGTGCAATCATAAAATAGTCTAATATCTTCATTTGTTCAACAAACGTAGCTATTACCCTCGAAAACTAAAACTTTTGAAATAGGAAAAAGAGCCTTTAATCACATTCTTTACCATTTGCAATCATGAAATAGTCTAATATCTTCATTTTTTCAACATACCTAGCTATTACCCTCGAAAACTAAAACTTTTGAAATAGGAAAAGAGCCTTTAATCACATTCTTTACCATGTGCAATCATAAAATAGTCTAATATCTTCATTTTTTCAGCATACGTAGCTATTACCCTCGAAAACTAAAACTTTTGAAATAGGAAAAGAGCCTTTAATCACATTCGTTACCATGTGCAATCATAAAATAGTCTAATATCTTCATTTGTTCAACAAACGTAGCTATTACCCTCGAAAACTAAAACTTTTGAAATAGGAAAAAGAGCCTTTAATCACATTCTTTACCATTTGCAATCATGAAATAGTCTAATATCTTCATTTTTTCAACATAAGTAGCTATTACCCTCGAAAACTAAAACTTTTGATATAGGAAAAGAGCCTTTAATCACATTCTTTACCATGTGCAATCATAAAATAGTCTAATATCTTCATTTTTTCAGCATACGTAGCTATTACCCTCGAAAACTAAAATTTTGAAATAGGAAAAGAGCCTTTAATCACATTTCTTTACCATGTGCAATCATAAAATAGTCTAATTTTTTCATTTTTTCAACATACGTAGCTATTACCCTCGAAAACTAAAACTTTTGAAATAGGAAAATAGCCTTTAATCACATGCTTTACCATGTGCAATCATAAAATTGTCTAATATCTTCATTTTTTCAACATACGTAGCTATTACCCTCGAAAACTAAAACTTTTGAAATAGGAAAAGAGCCTTTAATCACATTCTTTACCATCTGCAATCATAAAATAGTCTAATATCTTCATTTTTTCAACATACGTAGCTATTACCCCTCGAAAACTAAAACTTTTGAAATAGGAAAAGAGCCTTTAATCACATTCTTTACCATTTGCAATCATAAAATAGTTTAATATCTTCATTATTTCAACATACGTAGCTATTACCCTCGAAAACTAAAACTTTTGAAATAGGAAAAGAGCCTTTAATCACATTCTTTACCATTTGCAATCATAAAATAGTCTAATATCTTCATTTTTTCAACATACGTAGCTATTACCCTCAAAAACTAAAACTTTTGAAATAGGAAAAGAGCCTTTAATCACATTCTTTACCATGTGCAATCATAAAATAGTCTAATATCTTCATTTTTTCAACATACGTAGCTATTACCCTCGAAAACTAAAACTTTTGACATAGGAAAAGAGCCTTTAATCACATTCTTTACCATTTGCAATCATAAAATAGTCTAATATCTTCATTTTTTCAACATACGTAGCTATTACCCTCGAAAACTAAAACTTTTGAAATAGGAAAAGAGCCTTTAATCACATTCTTTTCCAATCATAAAATAGTCTAATATCTTCATTATTTCAACATACTTAGCTATTACCCTCGAAAACTAAAACTTTTGAAATAGGAAAAGAGCCTTTAATCACATTCTTTACCCTTTGCAATCATAAAATAGTCTAATATCTTAATTTTTTCAACATAATTAGCTATTACCCTCGAAAACTAAAACTTTTGAAATAGGAAAAGAGCCTTTAATCACATTCTTTACCATGTGCAATCATAAAATAGTCTAATATCTTCATTTTTTAAGCATACGTAGCTATTACCCTCGAAAACTAAAACTTTTGAAATAGGAAAAGAGCCTTTAATCACATTCTTTACCATGTGCTATCATAAAATAGTCTAATATCTTCATTTTTTTTCAACATACGTAGCCATTACCCTCGAAAACTAAAACTTTTGAAATAGGAAAAGAGCCTTTAATCACATTCTTTACCATTTGCAATCATAAAATAGTCTAATATCTTCATTTTTTCAACATACGTAGCTATTACCCTCGAAAAATAAAACTTTTGAAATAGGAAAAAGAGCCTTTAATCACATGCTTTACCATGTGCAATCATAAAATTGTCTAATATCTTCATTTTTTCAACATACGTAGCTATTACCCTTGAAAACTAAAACTTTTTGAAATTGGAAAAGAGCCTTTAATCACATTCTTTACCATGTGCAATCATAAAATAGTCTAATATCTTCATTTTTTCAACATACGTAGCTATTACCCTCGAAAACTAAAACTTTTGAAATAGGAAAAGAGCCTTTAATCACATTCTTTACCATTTGCAATCATAAAATAGTCTAATATCTTCATTTTTTCAACATACGTAGCTATTACCCTGGAATGAGCCCTAGGATATATGAAAAATAAAGAGAAAAGAAAAAAACTGATAATCTTTAAATGCAGATGCATCTAAGCATTTTATTTAAAGCCAGGTTACAACACTTGAAATAATTACAGCATAAGTAAAGCAACTTAATCACACCTCTGGTTGAGTAGCACCTCTGGTTGGTATAAGACCAAGTTCACGGGAAAGTAATTACTCATACTTTTTAGTCTTGGCCTGTTATCTCTGTGCAGTTCCATCATAGTGTAGCTCTTCTATAATTACCACTGATTTCCTATTTTCAAATTATTTTTCCTAACACTGGTCTTACCCTCCTATGATAACTCAACCAATTAAGACATTTGCGACTACAAAATAAGTAAAGCAACTATATCAAAAATAAGTATGTTAATGCAGCACAATGATGAAAAGCACTCCATTCAAAGGAGCCAGGACATTACATATTTCTTCTTTTGAAAAGGGAAGTCACGAGTTAAGTCTTGATGGTGGTTTAATCTGTCTGCTACCTCTGGTTGTAATTTCCCTGTATCAATAATTGCTGTTGTCTCTTTTCTAGAATCTGTAATCCTGTGAGGCTGAGAATTATTGTTATTGGGATTTTGGTTGCAATATTTTCTTTGACTGGAGGTGATGGGGAATTATTTGTATGGCTTTTATAGTTTGATGGATTCTTATCCACTTCCTTCTGATACAATTTTTTTTTTTGGGGGGGGGAGAAGGGGGACATTAATATTGTTTTCTGCAGAGAGTCTCAATTCTTTTTGGTTCTACCTCTGCTGTTTGTCATTTGGAGTCTCAACTATGCAATTTGTCAGTGATGCTGGCTTTCTGCCAAGTACCATCTATTTCAGGAATTCTAATAGACTGCCCTGTTGGTATAATTTTTTGTTGCTATGGCGTGTAACGACTTACGCGCGCGGGGGGCTTAGGGGGTGCTAAGCCCCCCCCCCCCGAGCCCCCCCAACAGCTATATATCTATATATATAAAAATAAGTTGTCTGTTTGTCTGTCGAGTGACGTCAGGTGTGTCGCCATGTGCAATCATAAAATAGTCTAAGATCTTCATTTTTTCAGCATACGTAGCTATTACCCTCGAAAACTAAAACTTTTGAAATAGGAAAAGAGCATTTAATCACATTCTTTACCATGTGCTATCATAAAATAGTCTAATATCTTCATTTTTGCAACATACGTAGCTATTACCCTCGAAAACTAAAACTTTTGAAATAGGAAAAGAGCTTTAATCACATGCTTTACCATGTGCAATCATAAAATTGTCTAATATCTTCATTTTTTCAACATACGTAGCTATTACCCTCGAAAACTAAAACTTTTGAAATAGGAAAAGAGCGTTTTAATCACATTCTTTACTATGTGCAATCATAAAATAGTCTAATATCTTCATTTTTTCAACATACGTAGCTATTACCCTCGAAAACTAAAACTTTTGAAATAGGAAAAGAGCCTTTAATCACATTCTTTACCATTTGCAATCATAAAATAGTCTAATATCTTCATTTTTTCAACATACATAGCTATTACCCTCAAAAACTAAAACTTTTGAATTAGGAAAAGAGCCTTTAATCAAATTCTTTACCATTTTCAATCGTAAAATAGTCTAATATCTTCATTTTTTCCACAGACAAAGCTATTACCCTCGAAAAATAAAACTTTTGGAATAGGAAAAGAGCCTTTAATCACATTCTTTACCATTTGCAATGATAAAATAGTCTAATATCTTCATTTTTTCAACATACGTAGCT